>NW_025727293.1:0-46688 GCF_021461385.2 Schistocerca piceifrons | reverse complement strand
CACACCTTGCATGCACTGTCGCAGATAGCAAGCCGCTACTGCCCTTACTACCCGTCCTACTGTCGCAGAGGTTTTTTTCCCTTGGCGCTGGCCTTGGCACTTTTTTTCCTCTGCTCTTACAACCGCTACCCTTCGATCGCTTTCGACCACTTCTATCTCCTGATGGACCATGTTAATGAGTAGTCTTACCCAGACGCATGGATAACATCACAGCCTGCATCTGTGACGCCTTGATTCAAAACTAACATGCATACGGAGGTGACAGTAGAACTTTTGTGTTGGTCACCACGTTGGTGCGGGCGTGGAGGGGCCCCATCCTTTGTTTTTCGCGCGGGCCCGTTGTCAAGGCAGCACCGGACGCCGCGCCGCACCTAACCTCCACGCACGCCGCTCCGCTACCGCTATGGCCCGCACAAAGCAAACGGCCCGCAAGTCCACCGGCGGAAAGGCGCCGCGCAAACAGCTCGCCACCAAGGCGGCGAGGAAGAGCGCGCCCGCCACCGGAGGCGTCAAGAAGCCCCACCGCTACAGGCCGGGCACCGTCGCCCTGCGAGAAATCAGGCGCTACCAGAAGAGCACAGAGCTGCTCATCCGCAAGCTGCCATTCCAGCGCCTAGTGCGCGAGATCGCCCAGGACTTCAAGACCGACCTGCGCTTCCAGAGCTCCGCAGTCATGGCCCTGCAGGAGGCCAGCGAGGCCTACCTCGTCGGCCTCTTCGAAGACACCAACCTGTGCGCAATCCACGCCAAGCGCGTCACCATCATGCCAAGGACATCCAGCTCGCGCGCCGCATCCGCGGCGAGCGCGCCTAAACCGCGCCGCGGCACCGCACCGCACAAACAAAAACGGCCCTTTTCAGGGCCACTAACATCTCTCCGTCGCGAGCAAACTTTGTCGGTCGCCTGCCTCTCGCCCCGCAACCCAAAAACAACAACCACCACTTCCCGTCCGTCCGCCACACCCGCTCACTCTGCCTGCCTGCTTAGCAGCGCGCAACAATCACACATCATCCCTCCCCGGCGCTCAAAGCGCACAATACCCAACGGCCGACGTCACACCGCACGGGTGGCTGGCCGGCCGGCCGCCGCTTTCGTTTCGAAACACAAAAACAAACCCGCACTCCACTCCGACGGCCAACGGCCAGGCAGGCGCGCTCGCTCGCTCTACACGCCACCGAAATCCCCGCCGACTCCTTCCACATCTCAACGTGCCCCCCGTTGCAAAACATAACACACACACACACACACAAAGGAACAAAACAACAAAGACCAGACACGACTAGACAAGACAGACATCCGAGAAGAACGAACGCAGGCAAGCCAACCAACGTATTCAAACAAAACAACGTGACAGAAAACCAACCGTCGGCCGCCGCCACAAACACGGCGACAATCAACAACAACACCGCTTACCGCTACCGCCGCCCACACCCGCCACCGACCCCCGCAATCCAACCACCACGGCACGCAAACAGCATCCCCACGGGCATACAGAAACGCCAGACAGACAGACACCCACACCAAAACGCAACACGACAATCAAAACCTTCCCGACGTGCTTTGATGGCCCTGAGAAGGGCCGTTTTGGGCCGCGCGTCTCTTGCGCGCCACTAGACGACGACGGGGGGTGGGGACGACGGAGTCAAGCGCCAAACCCTTCCTTTCTCCCATCTCTTTCTCCTCTACTCTACTTCTTCTTCTTGGGCGAAGCCTTCGCCTTAGACGGCGTCGTCGCCTTCTTCGGGCGCGGCGCCTTCGGCTTCTTCGTCGGAACCTTGGCGGCCTTCTTCGCCTTCGACGGCGACTTGGCCCTTGGCCGGCTTGGCCGCAGCCGCCTTCTTCGCACCCGCGGGAGCGGCCGACGCCGCAGACGCCTTCTTGGCGGCGCCCGCCTTCCGACCGGTCGCCGCCTTCACGCCACCAGCCTTCTTTGCGCCGGCCGCACGGGCGCCCTTCTTCTCCTTGCTGGCCGGAGCGGCGCGCTTCTTCTTGGCACCGCCAGCACGAGCCTTGCCGCCCTCGGCCGCCCCCCGCCGCCGGCGCCGGCAAGCTTGAACGAGCCGGACGCGCCCTTCCCCTTCGTCTGCACCAGCTCGCCCGCCACGACGGCCGACTTGAGGTACTTCTTGATAAACGGCGCCAGCTTCTCCGCGTCCAGCTTGTAGTGCGCGGCAATGTACTTCTTGATCGCCTGCAGCGACGACCCGCCGCGCTCCTTCAGACTCTTGATGGCGGCCGTCACCATCTCAGAGGTGGCGCGGGTGCGCAGGCTTGGCGCGCGGCTTCTTCGCAGACGACGCAGACTTGGCCTTCTTCGTAGTGCCGGTGGCGGCGGGTGCCGCAGCAGTCTCGTTCGTAGCCGCCTGATCTGCCATTTCGACGACGCGCGTAACACACAGCGAGAGCGAGAGCGAGCGGGACGGCAGGCAGGCACGCAAGCACAGCACAGCAGCAGAGCAGAGAATCACAAGGCCCAGCCAGTGTCGCGGGGCGGGCGCGGACGGCCGAGAGAGCGGCCGCCACTCTGCGCGCCGCCGCGCCGCGCCTCCCGCGCTTGCTACCGCCCAACGTCCGACAGCCTGTGCGGAGCAGCCCCAAACCTGCGCCACAACCGCCCGCGCCTTTCAAACCACCGAGGATGGGGCTACACACAGCCACACCACAGTCGCCAACCAGTCGCCACGGCAGCGCCGCAAACCACGGCCAAACTGCAGCTACCGCGCGCTACAGCCTGGGTCGGCCGCCGAGAATCGCCGCCCCCGCCCAAATGCCGCCCCCACAGCCCCCAGCCGACGACCCGCCACAATGGCCAAACCTTCGGCAAAACTCCCACACCGTCGCCGCGGCAGCCCGGCCAGCGCGGCCGGCGCCACAGCCACACAAGCCGAGGCGTGCGGCGATGACGGCCGTGCAAACGCGCCTCCGCCGCCCCATCGCCTTCCGTCGCCCTCCCGCCGTTTCCCGATCGGCCCGCAGCCGTCGGGCCACATCGTGCGCCGTCCTCCTCCTCTCGCCCGCCAACATTCACAGCCGTTTATCAACAATTGCCCGCCGCAAACGGACGCCGCCTGCGCAACAGGCGCCGCCGCCCCTCGCCGCTTCCGACCCAACCCCTCGACCGAGGCAAACCGCAATCCGAATCTACAGACCAACCCAATCTGCCGTCAGCACACACGACAGCCGACCTTACACGTTACGCGTTACACATTACGTTTACACGTCTAGGTTAGGTTAGGGGTTAGGTGGACGTGGGTTAGGTTAAGGGGACTTGGGTTAGGTTAAGCGTCAAACTTAGGTTAAGCATTCAAACACGTCAGGCGTCAGAGGTTAGGTTAGGTTACACGTTAGGTTAAGGGGTCAGTGCTAGGTTAAAAAAAAGCGTTCAAACGTGAGGCGTCAGCCGGACAGCTTACCTTACGTAGACGTTAGGGGCTCACAGGCTGAGCTCACCTCGCCACACCACAGGTTAGGTTCGGTTCGCTCGGCTCAGCGTAAAGCGCCGAGGTCAGGGTTACGTTCGTTCACCTTCGGGCGCCACACTTTCGGTTGAAAGGTCGCGACGGGACGACGTCGGCAGGCACGCCGCAAACGAACAAAAACGTACAGACGACGTCGAAAACCGCCGACAGACGGGGGAGCAGCACGACCACGACCAGATACGAGCGCGAACGAGACACACGCGAACCACCCCCACCGGCCAAAGGGCACCACACAACAACCAGAGCACCACGTGTCGACACCAGAGCAACCCGCCGCTCACGCGACATGGCTGGCACCGAAGGGCAACCGCCCGCAACTGCGCTTTCCGCGCCGGCCCGGATGCACGTCGTGCTACAACAACACCACTACCGTACACAGCCGCTGTTCACAACATCACTATCATGCGCGCCCGCGGCTCGCCGCCGTCGCAGTCGCAGCCCCAACGCCAGCACTTTTGCACCACCATTCACACGCACCGCAACACAGCTCGCCGACACAGCCGAACAAAACAAACACCACACAACAACAGCAACAACGCCGCCGCCTCTACTTGTGCCGGCGACCCACCCCGCCGATGGCGCACCTTTCGCCAGCCGGCAATCGACACACACGCACCCACCCACCCCCCGGGGCCCAGTGCAAAAAAAAAACACACAAAAACAAAAAAACCAAACAAAAACAAAACGACACGGGAAGCGCACACCGCCACTTCGCGCGCACGCCACCAACCAGTCGTCGTCTCAAAATAACAAACACAAAAAAAAAATAAACTAACAACTAGGGCAACACGAAACAAAAAACGCCTCGCACGAACCGCCCACAAAAAGGACAAGCACACGCACAGCCTCTGCTGACGACCACGACGCAGCGGCACGCTGCTCCTGTCCCGCGCCCCGCGCCCCACTCGAGTCACAACTCACGCGACACCGTCAACGACGGGCTCGCTTCCCGCAACCTACCACCTTTCCGCCACGACGCACAGCCCCAGCCCCACCCGACGACGCGCCCGTGGCAACGACTGCACTTTCACCACCGCCTCCCCCTTCCCCCCCAAAACACACACACACACACACACACACACACACACACACACACACAGCCAGCCAAAAACGCACTCGCGACCCACACATGCACACGCCAACCAGTCAACGTCGACAACCACACGCAAGGCTCGAAACGAAACCGGCGTCCTTCCACGTTGCCATCAAGCTACGCGACACAAGACACAAGGAACCAACACAACAGCCGGCCCCACTAATTCCCCACTCTCACGCCGCAAAAAGCACACCGAAACCGCCAAACGCACGCACATTCCCCTTCGCACTGACACCGACCGGCTCGCTACCACACACCTCTCGGCAGCCGTTTCACGCCAATTCGCCACACCGCCCACACAGTCGACAAGCGCCCGCCCTGTACGGCACACGCAACGACGCAGCGCAGCAAAGGGCGCCCGCAACACATACCTCTCCTCCCCCCTCTCTCTCTCTCTCCGCCGCCCGACGCGCCAACCGCCACACCACACCGCCAGCCACTCGCAAATTGTGCACTGCCACCAGCCACACGTCCAACACGCCGCGCCGCCTCCGGCCACCCGCCAGGGGGCGCTCACGTCCGCGACAACAGCGCGGCCCGCCGGGCCGGGGCCGGGCCGGGCCGAACCGAACCGAGCCGCCGCTGCTCTGCACTCGGCACGGCCACACCCTGCTGCAGACCGGGCTCGTCTCTCTGTACGCGTCTGCCTGCGCATCAACACAACACGACCTTTTTTTTTTCCTCTCTCTACCGCCATCCCTTCTTCTCGCGTTTTACTCGTTGTTGCAGCAGCGGCGCACACCTACACATCCACAGCCCCAGCCGAGCCGAGCCGGCCTCACCTCAGGGCCCGCCGCCAGCGTCTCCTCCTCGGGCACAGGTGCGGTGCTGTGGCCGCCCATCCAACCGCATTGCTGGCCGTCCAGCCGCCAGGCGTTCCCACTGCCGCGAGCCACGCCGCGCACCGACCCTGCTGCAGAAAACGAAGCATAGCCAGAGACCGACCGATACACAAAGCAAGCCGTCGCCTCGCCTCTTGTCCTTCCTGCCTTCCTTCCGCCCCCGCCCTTCTCACACCACCGCCTCTCCACTTTCGCCCCCCCCTCCTCCTTTTTTTTTTTTTTTTTGTTTTCTTCTTTCTTTCTTTCTTTCTTTCTTTGGCCCTCTCTCCTTCCCGCCATGGCGGTTACGGCACCGCCTGCAGCGGCAGATTTTGTGCGCCCACACGCCTACTCCTACCACCATTAACCTCGCCCTGCCCTGCCCATCAACGTCGCAGTCGAACCGACGCTTGCCAACACACTGCCGACGTTCCTTTCTCTTTTCGGCCTACGCCCATTACGCGCCGCCGCCACAGCACCTTCCCTTCCCACAACACACCGACGTCATCACACGCACCCAAAACAGGGGCCACGACCGTGTTCCTCGCCCACTCCCGTCCCGCACGGTACGCACATTCCCAACTATTACCGCGCACCCTCCCTTTCCAATCTGTGTGTCTCTGTGTCTGTGTCCTGTCCGCGCGTGACGCCTCTCAACATCCGCCGTCCCCCGTCCCGTTTTCGCCCCCATGCCGTCGTCGCGCCGCCTCCTCCCCGTCCACCGCCGCCCCTGTCCGCCCCCGCACCACACCATACACCGCTGCTTGTCCCGGCCGTTGCCACCAAAGGCGCCGACCGCAAACGCGCCACGCCGCAGCCCCCGTGCGTCTCGCGCTCGCTTGCATCTCCGTGCCGACGCTGCCTCTCTTCCCGCTCGCACTCGACCTCGACAACACAGTCTTTGGCTCCGCCACTGCGTGTTCCGGTGGTACGCACGCTGCAACACGTATGTATTCATTACCAGAGCGATGGCGAGGCATGACAGCATCTCTGTCTGACCAGAGAGTTATTTATCGTTGCTAGTCGGCGCTTGGACCGCGCCAGACGACAGTAGTGGCACGCACCGGGTCGCCAGGAACAGTTGTTATATATATTGTAGCGCGAGTCGGGAGAGGTAGTAGTCGGTCGACAGTAGTAGCGGGTGGACGGTTGTACTGAGCGGGCGTCGGCGGCGTGCTCTGCTCGTCTCGCGACTCTGGTCACGGTTCGGGACGATGTATAGTATATTGTGTTATAATCAAAAGGTAGTGTGAAGCTGCATTTTGCGCAAATCTGATAACGTATGTTCATTGTACTTATTTTGTTCAACGACAAAAAGCCCCACTATTACTTTTTTCTAAAGTAACTTTTGTCTTTTAACGAAAAACATTCACTTTTTAAAGACTACTTCCTATGGCATTTCCCTCCAAGGAGTGCAATTAATTACCAGCCAGCACTCATTCATTGCACACAGCTGTGTAAGGGGTATCTACAATTGAGGAGCGGATACAAATGCAATTTTTTGTTTTGTTTTTTTTTTTTTTGTGCGTTGTAACCTCCCCGCAAAATTTAAAATAATGGACAATGTTATTTACGGATGCTAATGGACATTGCGCTAATTGTAACCTCGCCCACAATGAGAGGTATTGAAAATGGCAACAAAAATGTTAAATTCGCAATCTGACTCAAATATAAATTCTTCACAACATTTAAAAGTCCGTTCAGTGACAAGAAACTTCAATTAAACCGAAATATCGGTCTTTGGCCCTGTGCAAAACAATCAGAATTAAAGTCTTACCTCAGAATAAATGGATGTCACATTTCTGCTCTTGTTTGTTGCGCAGCGCTTGGAGGAACTGCATTGCAAATAATAATATTCTCTTTTTTTTTGTGATTTTAGTGAAATTTTTCTTCAAAGAAGTGGAATGAAATGTGAAGTGCAACGAACTCTTCAGTTCAATAAAAAATTAAATGTTTGAAAAATGCTTTTGAAATAAAAATTATTATTGGGGAACTTGTTGGAGAATAATTACAATAAATAAAATTGTTCATTATCTAATGATTATATTAATTAACAGTATACCTTATTCACCATCTTGACCAGTGTTGCCGACCGCCTACATCACACAACCGCACTCGGCTGCTACTACTGACCGACCGCTCTGCATGACGACTATTAGCGTACTGCACGCGACGACTACTGACAGAGTACAGCCCTCAACTAGACAGACCTACAGACTCGCAACGACCGACCGACTGACTGACTGACTGACTGAGAACCGCTCGCAACACTCGCGCGGTCCAGCGCAAACTCTCTGGTCACAGATGCTACAATGTCTCGCCATCGCTGCTATGTTACATACCTGTTTCAGTGTCTTTTTCATTGGGGTGACGATCTTTGGCTCTTTTTATTCTGAATACAGGGCCAAAGGTCAACGCTGCTGCCCTTATACAATTTATCAGGTTTCATTATGTCTGTTGCAATGTTACATACGGTTCATTCTTTCATTAATATTATCGTTGGGTTTGTTTTGTAGGGACGTTAACATTCTGGCACATTTCTATTATCATCGGACTCTCTGCTATTTGTGCAGGGAGGTTATACCTGGGTCCATTTCCATTTCCATTTACATTCTAATATTGATAGACTTTTTGTTTTCTTTTTTGTTTCTTGTTGTTTTTCCTTCTTTTTTTTGTTGTTTTTTTTTTGTTTGTTTTGTTTTTCCCGCTCTCACCACCACCGCCGCATCACGCCTCCCGTTTTCTTGGTTTCTTTTCTGTTCTTCAACTGCTTCAACATCACCGCGCCCCATTTCCACACCACAGCCATCAGCCTCCAAGACGGGCAGGCGCAGTGTGCCATTTCCGGCGCACAAGCACACCCGTACGGTACTCTCCTCGCCCCCACGCCACCAACAACACAGCGACCACGCGGCTGTCAGGCACGGCACGGCACGGCACGGCACCGGCGAAATGCGCCGCCCCCGCCCCTCCGCGCATCCGTCCGTCTCGCCACGTTCACTGACAGCCGCGTCTGCGGCTACACCACGACAACCACAACACAACACCGCTCCCCTCCCTGGCAACTCATTGTTTTTCTCCTCCTCTTTTGCACAAACCACAACGCCGAGCACAGGCGCAAGCCACCCACACCGCGCCCCTCCCCGTCCCGCCTTTCTTTGGCCGCCGCTCCTCGTTTGCCCCCTCCCATCTCCCGAAATGCCATGCCAGCAGCGTTACGCATGCCCCTCCCCTGTCCACACAACACTACCGCCAAACGAACAGCCTTCCGGGCCACATGCAGGGCACGCCCACCTCCAAACACTGCCAATTCACGGACGCACACACACACACACACTTTCTCGACACCTTTCTGTACGGAGGGTGCGTCATCTCGACCGTGACAGAGTGACGCCAACTATCGACGATCCATTTCCCCCCACTGGTGAAACATGTCCACTAACACCTACATACATCATTCAAGTACACAGACAATAGCATACACACAATGGGAGGGCACACGAACATGGACGGCACGGCACTGTCATACACTCTTCCTCAGAACCATATCAACAAACGTTACGTACATCCGGGAAAGCGAAAGCGAAAGCGAAAGCAAAAGCAAAAGCAAAAGCAAAGCCCAATGCAGCCGTCAAAGGTAACGTTCACCACGGCAGACACTTGCAGCCGCGCCGCCGTTAAACGCATTTCAGTGCGGCTCCAATACGCCTCCGACACGGGAACGTTCCGTTGCTCTACGAATGCGTTTCTCCCCTTTTTCCCTTCCTCTCTCTTTTGCCCCCCCTCCTTGCACTCTTGCCTCATTCCTCACGTTCTGCCCAGACATTCGACCGATCAAAGTCAACCTTTCGTCACCGTTCTCAGCGCGACGGTGTACAACAGTATGACGGGTGTGCCCAAGACTTCGGTTCAGTTGCGTGACGCCGGTCTATCGCGCCGATCGACAGTTACTCAGGGGGCGACGGATCGGACCACGTCACCGACACACAAAACACTTTCAAACAAACACATACATACCGGATGGACACAGACAAACACGTGTACAGACATTCGCCAAACAAACGACGACCGCCGCCGCCGCCGCCGCCGCCGCCGCCGCCGTCTAGCGTCGCGCTTACTGTACTGCACTGGACACGCGTGCATCTTGAATGACGACATCGGTGTGCGTGCGTCGTACGCAATCAGTCAGACACGGCTATCAAAAATCAGAGTCGAATGGTACATCATCGTGCGTGTCGCCGTACACGTACAGTACAATACAACAACAATGCGTCTTAATGGCACGTTCAATTTCAACGTCACTCACACACCTCCACGCTGCAGTTACGTCGCACCATTGTCAAACTCGGCGTACAGCAAAGGGAACAGTGGGCGGCAAAAAAAAACCAAACAAAAACATTTCACATTTCACCCTCGCCATGTATGATGTGCAAAAAACAAACCCGCAAACGGCCGTCGTTACGGTGACACAAAAGTCGCCGATCGCACTGTCCCCCCTCGCAGACAGGTAACACACACACACCACCACCAATGGGTCAAAACCACTCCAACGAGGCGTGCCACCATTCCACGCCACGGCGACCAACCTCGTGGCCGTCCCCCGCAACACGCTTTGACGCGCCCCCCCCACCCACAATCAAAATGCACACATACATCACAGCCGTCCACACAAACAACAACAACAACAATTCCGCCCTTCCCGCAAAAGGCAAGTTGGTGGCCCTGAAAAGGGCCGTTTTGCCGCTCTCGCAACGGAGGAGCCTTCTCCATCCTTCCTTCCACTCCAGAGCCACCTCCTTACTTGGAGCTCGTGTACTTGGTCACCGCCTTCGTGCCCTCGCTCACGGCGTGCTTGGCCAGCTCGCCAGGCAGCAACAGCCGCACAGCGGTCTGGATCTCGCGGGACGTGATGGTCGAGCGCTTGTTGTAGTGCGCCAGGCGAGAAGCCTCGGCCGCAATGCGCTCGAAAATGTCGTTCACGAAGCTGTTCATGATGCTCATCGCCTTCGACGAGATGCCCGTGTCAGGGTGCACCTGCTTCAGCACCTTGTAGATGTAGATGGCATAGCTCTCCTTCCTCTTGCGCTTCTTCTTCTTGTCGCCCTTCGAAATGTTCTTCTGCGCCTTGCCAGCCTTCTTGGCGGCCTTCCCGCTAGTCTTGGGCGGCATCTCGAACGAACGTACGGCAGCAGCAACACCAGTAGCAAGCGCTCCGCTCTAGTCAGCGTCTCCCCACACAGTGGCACCCGCCGCCAGCCGCCGCCGCACCTTTACCAGCTCGCCCTGTTGCGGCCGCCGACCAATGGGGCGCGCGCGCAACCGGCCGCCGCACCCGAGCCCATAAAGCACCCCCACCCCGGCTGCGCCGGCACGCACTCCGCTGCTCGACTCGCTGCCGCTCGCACCGGTCGTTTTCGTTTCCGTTTCGTGTGCACCGTCGCTAGCCCATCGCCATGTCCGGACGCGGAAAGGGAGGCAAAGTCAAGGGCAAGTCAAAGTCCCGCTCAAGCAGGGCTGGGCTCCAGTTCCCGGTCGGCAGAATCCACCGCCTCCTGCGCAAGGGAAACTACGCAGAGCGCGTCGGCGCCGGGGCGCCCGTCTACCTCGCCGCCGTCATGGAGTACCTCGCGGCTGAGGTGCTCGAGCTGGCCGGAAACGCGGCCCGCGACAACAAGAAGACGCGCATCATCCCGCGCCACCTGCAGCTTGCCATCCGCAACGACGAGGAGCTCAACAAGCTCCTGTCGGGCGTCACCATCGCACAGGGTGGTGTCCTGCCCAACATCCAGGCCGTCCTGCTGCCAAAGAAGACCGAGAAGAAGGCCTAAAGGAGGCCAAGGCAATCGCAGCGCCGCGTGCTCCCCTGCACGCAACGCGCTTTGCCGGCTCGGCTCGGCCCGGCCCACAACAATCGGCCCTTTTCAGGGCCACCACACAAACCTACGTCCAAAGCAAAATTTCAGTCGTCCTCGCCGCACCTTGTTTTGTTTTAACTTTGCACTTTCACAGCACAGCCGCCGCCGGCGCACGTCCGCCATCTTGTCGTCCACACAGCCCGTGTGGCCCAACAAACACACACACACACATTCATTTTGCACGGTCGCAGTCGCCTTCCAAACGACAACGGCAGCAATAATGACCATTGTTACAGGGAGGCGTGTCGACACACCGCCCTCCACTCCCGCGCGCAACGGCCGTCGACACGAACGAAACAGCTGATCCGGCCGCCTGTGCCCACACGCCTTGCCTCGGAAACCCCAACGCCGCCGCAAACACACAGAGCCAAACCACGCAAGCAAATAATCACCGCCTCTCGCACAACAACACACAGCCCGCCATCTCCGTCGCGATCGATACAACGACACACAATAACAAACACAAACGAAGCAGCTCCCACACACAGCCAGCCACATGACACGTTTCCTTTCCTTCTCCCCTCCCAGTCACATCACGTCGCTCAAACGGAAAGAAAGAAACAAACAAACAACACAGACTCTTTCGCACTTTTCAACTTCCGAACAGTGTGGTGGCCCTGAAAAGGGCCGTTTTCTAGTCTCTCCCACCCACAAGCACGGCCGCGGGAAGGCCAGCGCCCGCTGCGACGCAGCCTAACCGCCGAAACCGTACAGGGTGCGCCCCTGCCTCTTCAGGGCGTACACCACGTCCATGGCCGTCACAGTCTTGCGCTTGGCGTGCTCAGTGTACGTCACCGCGTCGCGGATCACGTTCTCCAGGAACACCTTCAGCACCCCGCGGGTCTCCTCGTAGATCAGACCAGAGATGCGCTTCACGCCGCCCCTGCGAGCCAGGCGGCGGATGGCGGGCTTCGTGATGCCCTGGATGTTGTCGCGCAACACCTTGCGGTGCCGCTTGGCGCCACCCTTGCCGAGCCCCTTTCCTCCCTTGCCGCGGCCTGTCATCCTTCCTTCCTCGGGCAAAGCAAAACGTGCACAAACAGCAGCTGCAGCGGCTGGCGAGTCGGCTACGGTCTGCGCCCAGCGCGCCCGCCGCCCCCCTATATAGACTCTGGCCCGCCCTCCCCCCACCACGCGCAACCGAGGGCATATAAGCGCAGCACGGTGGCGCGCGGGCGAGACGAGCCGTGGGTGCCGACCGGAGCGGACTGAGAGCCGCACAGCAGCAGTCGTCGAGCGAGCGAAGTGCCCGCGCACCCACCCCACCCCCCACCACCATCGAGGGGGACACAGCAGCCGTCGCTGAACAAAGCGTCAGCCCTCGCGGCGACCAGCCGTCTTCTTCATCAACAACGAGAAGGCAGAACAGCGCCATTGCACCTCCTACACCGAGGTGTAATCGAAAAGAGCAATTTTGTCGTGTTTCTCGCAATTTTGTCGTGTCGGTCTGTCTGAGTAATCAGGCAGACAAGCAAAAGTGTCGTGTTCATCTACCTAGCGCAAGCGGGTAGACAAGCAAAATTGTCGATACACCAGCGTCGCACGGCAGCTATTGCTGCCTCCTCCCACCAGAGTAGGGTAATCTCCGTACCAGGGCCGGTGGCGCAGCCCCGATACCCGCGTACGTGTAGATCAGGCCAAATCAGCCCACAGCTACCCTACGGTGTCAACAAGTGGGACTGAGCTGGAACAATCACTGGTGCGACCACACACACCACACACGACCACATCATGAACACTGAAGATCGAGGTGAGACCCCCCACCCCCGATCGCCTCCCCGCGGCACTATCGGCGGAGCAGAAGCGGCTACACCAACGACCGGCAACCGTACGGTGACTTACGTCGTGGAGAATCTTCCCCACGACATCACACAAAAAACGATGGCAGCAAAGATCAACTCATTTGTGGAATACGCTGTCAGGTCAGAGATTAGGTCCCTGAACGTAATAAGAAACGGGAGGGCCTACATCAACTCCACAACTAGAGGGCGGGAGGACTACTTCCAAAGAATCTTCAGACACCATATAGTGTCCTCAGTAACAGTGCGCCCTGAAAAAGTACGCGAACCGAGACAGCCCATGGAAAGGTCTCGAAAGCCACCCCTCAGCGCGGTCATCAAAAAAGTGCCACTAGATGTAGAGGCTAGTGAAGTGATCCACCAACTGCGCGAACAGGGCCTAGATGTAGAGAGGGCTTGGCGTATCACATCAAGGGAGAGGCAAGCACCCACCAGGAACTTTAGAATAATATCGCGTAATCAAGACACTATCGATAGCATACTCACACATGGCGTTGTCATTGATTATGCAAAAAAAGAAGCAGAACCCTCCAAACTACCTCCACCGCAGCCAGCGCAATGCGGGCAGTGCCTGGGCTTCGACCATTCCACAGCGAACTGCAAGGCCCAGCCAAAGTGTCCGCAGTGCGGAGGCAACCACAAACTTACCCGGTGTGACGTCAAAAACCCGGAAAAGTGTGCGAACTGCGAAGGTGACCACTCGGCCTTATCTTATAAGTGCCCCAAACGACCTAAGATCGCCGAAAAAGAAGAGCTGCGTGCGCCAATTAAAATCATGGACGCACCTACACCCATCCCACCTACAGAAGAACTCCAGCAGGAAATGGTCCTAAAGAATGACTTCCTCCGAATCCTCACTGGAGCACTCGTCAGCCTGTTCCAGGACCGGCGAGAAGAAGTAGTTAAAACTGTCAATCAGGTGTCGCAGCAAATTTTACACAAAAACATCAAGGCGACCCAGTCAGGAGTCTGCCTCCACATAACAGTGGCAGACAGGGTCAGTCCGGCAACACAACTGGATATAACTACACAACCACAGACACCTACCACACAAACATCCCAACCCCCACACACACCTACACAACATCAGACACCCACCACACAAACGCCCCAACCGCAACACGCACCCGCACGAACACAAAACACACCACACCCACACACTTCCAGAAACTAAACTTACTAAAACCCAAGTCGCGGTACAAACATGGCCGACCACCAACAGCAGTTAAATCTCCTCTTCGCCAACGCGAGAGGAGTTAAAGACAGGAGAACACTACTCACGCACACACTATTGCGCAACAACATACATGTGGCCGGAATCGCCGAAACGTGGCTGTCTGATGGGAAGCAGTGCAATATACCGAAGTTCAACTGTTTCCGTAAGGACAGAGACGGTAGAGGCGGCGTCGCGCTATACGTGCGCAATACGATAGCGGCTACGGAAGTCCCTCCCCCCGCACAGCTTGGAGACACAGAGATCGTCATGGTCAAACTAAAGGGCCACAACGCCAGGACTGTAACAATTGCATGTATGTACAACCCTCCCAATAACCCTCTCCCGATCCACGCGATACGACACCTTATGACGAAAGACAGATTCATCTTACTAGCTGACCTGAACGCGCGACACGAGAGACTTGGCGACCACAGCACAAACCACAACGGACAAATCCTCTTTGACCTTCTAACGACCGAACCCGTAGACCGCCTCCCCATCTACCAACCCACCTTTATAGGCCACCAAGGAACGTCAGCGCCCGATCATGTCCTATACAGCCCTACCATGAGTGACGCAATAGCCAATGCGGAAGTCGGCAACTCAATAACAAGTGACCACCTCCCCATCCTCTTCTCCACAACTGCAATAGCACCACCGAATCCTCCACCAATCAGACGAACTATACGACAGTACTCAAACGCCGACTGGAATAAATACAAAGACGTACTCGAACAAGAATTATCCATCCCCATGACCGTGACAGACCCCCACGACCTGGAACTTGCCACGACTAAAATAGAATCAGCATTTAAACTCGCAATAGAAGAAGCCATACCACAAATCACCATAGACAACTGGAAACCTACTATCCCCCGAGAAGCTCTCGACCTAATTCAACGGAAAAGACGACTACAAAGAGAGATGAGACGAACCAACAACCCGAACTTACGACAAACCTCTCGACCTAATTCAACGGAAAAGACGACTACAAAGAGAGATGAGACGAACCAACAACCCGAACTTACGACAAACCTGGAACCGACTGAACAATCGCGTCAAACAAATCATCTCGACACATCGACAAAGACAATGGGAAGAAACATGCGAGAGACTAAACTACAGGAACGGAGGACAATTTTGGAAACGATTTAAAACACTGACGGGACAAAGAGCGACAACTACCAACACACTAATTACAAACAACGAGCCAACGACAGACCCACAACAACAAGCCGACATCTACAAAGACGTGTTAGAAGACGTATACTCCTTCCCACATGACAACAACTTCGATGAGGTTTTCAGACGAACGGTAGAACTCCGACTCCCACGACTACTTAACACACACACAGTAGAGACGGAAAACGAAAACTCCCTAACTAAACCGATAACTGACAAAGAAATAATGGACGCGATACTAACGGGACGGAACTCAGCGCCAGGCCTAAACGACATACGACGAATCCACCTACAAAAGGCACCTCTCCTTACACTCATCCCTATCCTATCCCTTATATTCAATTACTGCATCAGTACAGAGACCATCCCAACTGCCTGGAAAACAAGCAAGACGATTATGATCCCTAAACCAGACAAACTAAGAACAGACCCACGATCCTACAGACCCATCTCTCTTTTAGACGTACTGGGAAAAACCTATGAAAGAATCATCACAGACAGACTCAAGACATACGTAGAACAGAAAGAACTCCTTCCCCTGATCCAAGCTGGCTTCCGCAGTAAGCACTCCACGAATGATCCACTGTTCAAACTTGTGAACGGAGTCACACAGGGCTTTAACAATGGACACTGCACCCTCGCAGTATTCCTGGATATTGAAAGGGCGTTCGACAAGCTATGGCATGACGGACTCCTCTACAAGCTGTGCGAGATAGGGATCCCTGTCAAAATGGTCCGGCTCATAAAAGCATACCTCACCGACCGAGTATGCAGAATACACGTACACAACACCTCCTCCCAACCTTTCACCCCACAAGCAGGAGTGCCACAGGGCGGCATCCTATCTCCGCTGCTGTACGCGCTGTACACAGCAGATATACCGACCACACAGTCTCCAGACGAAACAATAGCCCTATACGCAGACGACACAGCTTACTGGTGTACATCACTCAGGACAACAACTATACAGAGAAAGACGGACGCATACCTAAAACGACTCGAAGACTGGATGGAAAAATGGAGAATCAGACCAAACCCAGCAAAAACGCAAACAGTACTCTTTCGACACAGAAACCTGACCAAAAAGAGACAGCAAAACGACAACGACATACAATTAACACTCTGGAACACGCCACTCAGACTTGCCAACACGGCCAGGTATCTTGGCGTGTTCCTAGACAAACACATGAACTGGATGACTCACCTGAATTACCTTCTCGACAAGACTAGAAAACGCCAAAGACTGATACGACAAGTACAAGGACGCCTCCGTGGCTGCAGTATGGAAACTGCCATACATACTTACAAAACTTTTATCAGACCTGTCCTCGAATACGCCAGCGCCCCGCTGGGAGGAATTCCGCACACGGTAGCAGACAGACTTTACAGTACAGAACGACGACTGCTCCGCAACCTTGCGAGACTCCCAGCAAGGACGCCCAGCAACGACGTATACGAAATAGTTAACGTGGAACCACTACAGACACGACTGACAAAACTGCGCGCGAACTACGGACAACGAATACTAACGCAAAGACCTGACATGGAAAACCTAATTACAACAAGACCTCGTACTCAACGACTCCCTAAATACAAGTATGTCTGCCCAGCGCGTACGGTAGCACAAAACACATCACACCACTTCCCAGACTTAGCCCCAACTATGGAACCGCTGACAACCCATACCACTACCCCTCCCCACCTAGACGTCAGACAATAAAACACAGACAATCATATACCCTCTCTCCCTCTATCTCCCCCTCTCTCTCTCTCCCTCTCTCTCTCTCACACACACACGCACAAACACACACACAAACAACAAAACGACAACACTCGCACACTTAAACAAGCCGGCACACTATTCAACTACTCAATCCTGTTCTGCCACGGGGAAAAAAAAGAAAAATATGAAAATAGAAAACAGCTATAATTGTACAACAAAGCAAGCAACAACACAATCATTATTATATGCCACTCACAGACTTACTTCAAAACCTCTTCTCATATGCTATCCTCCCCTCTGCTCCACAACCGAACACAAACGTAATTTAGGAAATATTACACACAAATCACACACAGAAACACTACACACCCTAATGTAATTCATATCTTGTTGTTAAACCCTAATACTATATCCTTTGTTAAACCAAAATACAACCTTGTTACACTTACTACAACCTTGTTAATTATATAAAATTGTTAAACTTACTATAACCTTGTTAATCATATAAAATTGTTAATCACATATTATAAGGCTAAATGTTAATTAATTGTTAATGACCACATCAAAGTGCAAAAAATTTGTAAAGCACCTTTCTGCAAGCACTTTAAATTATATCAAAAAAGAAAATAAAATTGTAAACCTCGCCTAAGGCTAAAAAGTGCAATGCAAGCACTAGAATAGCCCGCCCTCCCCCTTAAGGGAAGGGAATGAAATGTGCTAAAAAAAAAAAAAAAAAAAAAAAAAAAAAAAAAAAAAAAAAAAAAAAAAGCGCGCGGGCCCGTTGTCAAGGCAGCACCGGACGCCGCGCCGCACCTAACCTCCACGCACGCCGCTCCGCTACCGCTATGGCCCGCACAAAGCAAACGGCCCGCAAGTCCACCGGCGGAAAGGCGCCGCGCAAACAGCTCGCCACCAAGGCGGCGAGGAAGAGCGCGCCCGCCACCGGAGGCGTCAAGAAGCCCCACCGCTACAGGCCGGGCACCGTCGCCCTGCGAGAAATCAGGCGCTACCAGAAGAGCACAGAGCTGCTCATCCGCAAGCTGCCATTCCAGCGCCTAGTGCGCGAGATCGCCCAGGACTTCAAGACCGACCTGCGCTTCCAGAGCTCCGCAGTCATGGCCCTGCAGGAGGCCAGCGAGGCCTACCTCGTCGGCCTCTTCGAAGACACCAACCTGTGCGCAATCCACGCCAAGCGCGTCACCATCATGCCCAAGGACATCCAGCTCGCGCGCCGCATCCGCGGCGAGCGCGCCTAAACCGCGCCGCGGCACCGCACCGCACAAACAAAAACGGCCCTTTTCAGGGCCACTAACATCTCTCCGTCGCGAGCAAACTTTGTCGGTCGCCTGCCTCTCGCCCCGCAACCCAAAAACAACAACCACCACTTCCCGTCCGTCCGCCACACCCGCTCACTCTGCCTGCCTGCTTAGCAGCGCGCAACAATCACACATCATCCCTCCCCGGCGCTCAAAGCGCACAATACCCAACGGCCGACGTCACACCGCACGGGTGGCTGGCCGGCCGGCCGCCGCTTTCGTTTCGAAAACACAAAAACAAACCCGCACTCCACTCCGACGGCCAACGGCCAGGCAGGCGCGCTCGCTCGCTCTACACGCCACCGAAATCCCCGCCGACTCCTTCCACATCTCAACGTGCCCCCCGTTGCAAAACATAACACACACACACACACACAAAGGAACAAAACAACAAAGACCAGACACGACTAGACAAGACAGACATCCGAGAAGAACGAACGCAGGCAAGCCAACCAACGTATTCAAACAAAACAACGTGACAGAAAACCAACCGTCGGCCGCCGCCACAAACACGGCGACAATCAACAACAACACCGCTTACCGCTACCGCCGCCCACACCCGCCACCGACCCCCGCAATCCAACCACCACGGCACGCAAACAGCATCCCCACGGGCATACAGAAACGCCAGACAGACAGACACCCACACCAAACGCAACACGACAATCAAAACCTTCCCCGACGTGCTTTGATGGCCCTGAGAAGGGCCGTTTTGGGCCGCGCGTCTCTTGCGCGCCACTAGACGACGACGGGGGGTGGGGACGACGGAGTCAAGCGCCAAACCCTTCCTTTCTCCCATCTCTTTCTCCTCTACTCTACTTCTTCTTCTTGGGCGAAGCCTTCGCCTTAGACGGCGTCGTCGCCTTCTTCGGGCGCGGCGCCTTCGGCTTCTTCGTCGGAACCTTGGCGGCCTTCTTCGCCTTCGACGGCGACTTGGCCTTGGCCGGCTTGGCCGCAGCCGCCTTCTTCGCACCCGCGGGAGCGGCCGACGCCGCAGACGCCTTCTTGGCGGCGCCCGCCTTCCGACCGGTCGCCGCCTTCACGCCACCAGCCTTCTTTGCGCCGGCCGCACGGGCGCCCTTCTTCTCCTTGCTGGCCGGAGCGGCGCGCTTCTTCTTGGCACCGCCAGCACGAGCCTTGCCGCCCTCGGCCGCCCCCCCGCCGCCGGCGCCGGCAAGCTTGAACGAGCCGGACGCGCCCTTCCCCTTCGTCTGCACCAGCTCGCCCGC
Source organism: Schistocerca piceifrons (assembly GCF_021461385.2). NCBI lineage: Eukaryota > Metazoa > Arthropoda > Insecta > Orthoptera > Acrididae > Schistocerca > Schistocerca piceifrons. Next base: position 26,912 of record NW_025727293.1, on the reverse strand, counting down.
CACGACGGCCGACTTGAGGTACTTCTTGATAAACGGCGCCAGCTTCTCCGCGTCCAGCTTGTAGTGCGCGGCAATGTACTTCTTGATCGCCTGCAGCGACGACCCGCCGCGCTCCTTCAGACTCTTGATGGCGGCCGTCACCATCTCAGAGGTGCGCGGGTGCGCAGGCTTGGCGCGCGGCTTCTTCGCAGACGACGCAGACTTGGCCTTCTTCGTAGTGCCGGTGGCGGCGGGTGCCGCAGCAGTCTCGTTCGTAGCCGCCTGATCTGCCATTTCGACGACGCGCGTAACACACAGCGAGAGCGAGAGCGAGCGGGACGGCAGGCAGGCACGCAAGCACAGCACAGCAGCAGAGCAGAGAATGGCTGTCGCATCATGGTGTAGTGTCCTCCAGGTTGACACTACTGGTGTGTGGGTGAAGTTCTGGTAGAATCGCTCTACCCTTCCTTCAACAAGTGGGACATCAGTGTCCTTCCAGGTTTTTCTTAGAGAGAAGCTTTTGGGTGTCTATGCTGCCCTGCTTCGTGGGCAATTTGATAATTGATGCTTGCTGCGATTTTTTTTTTTTTTTTTTTTTTTTTTTTTTTTTTTTTTTTTTTTTTTTTTTTTTTTTTTTTTTTTTTTCCGCAGCAGATGTGGCTAGGCGCTACTTGTTACGTAGCAATGTCTTCTAATCTGGTAGGGCGGCAACGTCTGCTGGCCGTCTCAGCAGGTCCGGCCAGCGGAGTGTGCGTCGCCAGTGTGGACGTTGTCCCAGATTCCTTATCAGCGGGTTGGTGGATGTACCCGCTTTGTTGTAGAAGTTTGTGGCCGCTTCTTCGAACCGCCTGCGTAGCGGTTCGATGTCTGCGACCACGTGAGTGTCCTCCGTCGGGAAGTCCCTTGGGAGGTGAAGAGCTAACCTGAGAGCCCTGTTCTGCAGTTTTTGCAGCCGCTCCAGGTTAGTTTGCGCCGTGTTGCCCCACACTACCGCCGCGTATTCGAGGAGAGGTCGAATTACGGACTTATATAGCGTGAGGCCGACGCAGGTAGGCAGCGTCGTAGTGGGGTTTAGCAGTGGGTAGAGGAGTCTTAGTCTACCCAGTGCTTTGCCCCTGATGCTCTCCACGTGTGGCCTCCAGGTGAGGTGCCGGTCCAGTGTGACGCCCAGGTACTTCGCAGTACCGTTCCACGGGACCGGGACGCCTCGGACCGAGACTGTGGGCGCGCCGTCCTTGACGTGTCTCGTCGCAATGACGATGGCCTGGGACTTCTCCCCATTGTAGGCCAGGCGCCATTTTTTCGCCCAGTCAGTGAGGGCGTCGGTGGCCGTCTGAAGTTTCCGCTGCAACGCCTCGACGCATCTGCTGCGGCTGTACACGGCCGTGTCGTCCGCATACAGCGCCAGGTTGACGTGGGCTGTGCGCGGTGGGTCGGCCGTGTACAGAGAGTAGAGCGTCGGCCCAACGACCGAGCCTTGAGGTACACCCGCGAGTATACGACGCTCCGTGGAGATTCCACTGTCTGCTCTGACGTGGAACGTTCTGCCCTCGAGGTAGCTCTGTAAGAGCTTCACGTGCGACACCGGGACGCCCAGGTCAAATAGTTTGAACAGGAGGCCCCGATGCCACACGGAGTCGAAGGCACGCGACACGTCGAGCAGGAGAGCGCCGAAATACTCGCGTCGGTCGATGGCACCGAACGCCTCCTCTGTTAGGCGCAGCAACTGGTGTGTCGTGGCGTGTTGACTCCTGAAGCCAAACTGTTCGTTTGGTAGGAGTTGTTCTGCCTCGATGATCGCCCGCAGGCGGACCAGATACAGGCGTTCGAATATTTTCGAAAGTGCTGGAAGCAGGCTGATTGGCCTGTAGTTTTTCGCCCTTCGAATGTCCTTCCCTGGCTTGGGGAGGGCTACTATTTCAGCATGCTTCCAGCACGACGGGAACTGTTTGCTGAGCAGCACCTGGTTAAAGGTTGACGCGAGGACGTCGGCTGCCGTGTCTGGTAGCTGCTTCAGCATTATGTTCGTTACGCCCAGCCAGTGTCGCGGGCGGGCGCGGACGGCCGAGAGAGCGGCCGCCACTCTGCGCGCCGCCGCGCCGCGCCTCCCGCGCTTGCTACCGCCCAACGTCCGACAGCCTGTGCGGAGCAGCCCCAAACCTGCGCCACAACCGCCCGCGCCTTTCAAACCACCGAGGATGGGGCTACACACAGCCACACCACAGTCGCCAACCAGTCGCCACGGCAGCGCCGCAAACCACGGCCAAACTGCAGCTACCGCGCGCTACAGCCTGGGTCGGCCCGCCGAGAATCGCCGCCCCCGCCCAAATGCCGCCCCCACAGCCCCAGCCGACGACCCGCCACAATGGCCAAACCTTCGGCAAAACTCCCACACCGTCGCCGCGGCAGCCCGGCCAGCGCGGCCGGCGCCACAGCCACACAAGCCGAGGCGTGCGGCGATGACGGCCGTGCAAACGCGCCTCCGCCGCCCCATCGCCTTCCGTCGCCCTCCCGCCGTTTCCCGATCGGCCCGCAGCCGTCGGGCCACATCGCGCGCCGTCCTCCTCCTCTCGCCCGCCAACATTCACAGCCGTTTATCAACAATTGCCCGCCGCAAACGGACGCCGCCTGCGCAACAGGCGCCGCCGCCCCTCGCCGCTTCCGACCCAACCCCTCGACCGAGGCAAACCGCAATCCGAATCTACAGACCAACCCAATCTGCCGTCAGCACACACGACAGCCGACCTTACACGTTACGCGTTACACATTACGTTTACACGTCTAGGTTAGGTTAGGGTTAGGTGGACGTGGGTTAGGTTAAGGGGACTTGGGTTAGGTTAAGCGTCAAACTTAGGTTAAGCATTCAAACACGTCAGGCGTCAGAGGTTAGGTTAGGTTACACGTTAGGTTAAGGGGTCAGTGCTAGGTTAAAAAAAAGCGTTCAAACGTGAGGCGTCAGCCGGACAGCTTACCTTACGTAGACGTTAGGGGCTCACAGGCTGAGCTCACCTCGCCACACCACAGGTTAGGTTCGGTTCGCTCGGCTCAGCGTAAAGCGCCGAGGTCAGGGTTACGTTCGTTCACCTTCGGGCGCCACACTTTCGGTTGAAAGGTCGCGACGGGACGACGTCGGCAGGCACGCCGCAAACGAACAAAAACGTACAGACGACGTCGAAAACCGCCGACAGACGGGGGAGCAGCACGACCACGACCAGATACCGAGCGCGAACGAGACACACGCGAACCACCCCCACCGGCCAAAGGGCACCACACAACAACCCAGAGCACCACGTGTCGACACCAGAGCAACCCGCCGCTCACGCGACATGGCTGGCACCGAAGGGCAACCGCCCGCAACTGCGCTTTCCGCGCCGGCCCGGATGCACGTCGTGCTACAACAACACCACTACCGTACACAGCCGCTGTTCACAACATCACTATCATGCGCGCCCGCGGCTCGCCGCCGTCGCAGTCGCAGCCCCAACGCCAGCACTTTTGCACCACCATTCACACGCACCGCAACACAGCTCGCCGACACAGCCGAACAAAACAAACACCACACAACAACAGCAACAACGCCGCCGCCTCTACTTGTGCCGGCGACCCACCCCGCCGATGGCGCACCTTTCGCCAGCCGGCAATCGACACACACGCACCCACCCACCCCCCGGGGCCCAGTGCAAAAAAAAAACACACAAAAACAAAAAAACCAAACAAAAACAAAACGACACGGGAAGCGCACACCGCCACTTCGCGCGCACGCCACCAACCAGTCGTCGTCTCAAAATAACAAACACAAAAAAAAAATAAACTAACAACTAGGGCAACACGAAACAAAAAACGCCTCGCACGAACCGCCCACAAAAAGGACAAGCACACGCACAGCCTCTGCTGACGACCACGACGCAGCGGCACGCTGCTCCTGTCCCGCGCCCCGCGCCCCACTCGAGTCACAACTCACGCGACACCGTCAACGACGGGCTCGCTTCCCGCAACCTACCACCTTTCCGCCACGACGCACAGCCCCAGCCCCACCCGACGACGCGCCCGTGGCAACGACTGCACTTTCACCACCGCCTCCCCCTTCCCCCCAAAACACACACACACACACACACACACACACACACACACACACAGCCAGCCAAAAACGCACTCGCGACCCACACATGCACACGCCAACCAGTCAACGTCGACAACCACACGCAAGGCTCGAAACGAAACCGGCGTCCTTCCACGTTGCCATCAAGCTACGCGACACAAGACACAAGGAACCAACACAACAGCCGGCCCCACTAATTCCCCACTCTCACGCCGCAAAAAGCACACCGAAACCGCCAAACGCACGCACATTCCCCTTCGCACTGACACCGACCGGCTCGCTACCACACACCTCTCGGCAGCCGTTTCACGCCAATTCGCCACACCGCCCACACAGTCGACAAGCGCCCGCCCTGTACGGCACACGCAACGACGCAGCGCAGCAAAGGGCGCCCGCAACACATACCTCTCCTCCCCCTCTCTCTCTCTCTCCGCCGCCCGACGCGCCAACCGCCACACCACACCGCCAGCCACTCGCAAATTGTGCACTGCCACCAGCCACACGTCCAACACGCCGCGCCGCCTCCGGCCACCCGCCAGGGGGCGCTCACGTCCGCGACAACAGCGCGGCCCGCCGGGCCGGGCCGGGCCGGGCCGAACCGAACCGAGCCGCCGCTGCTCTGCACTCGGCACGGCCACACCCTGCTGCAGACCGGGCTCGTCTCTCTGTACGCGTCTGCCTGCGCATCAACACAACACGACCTTTTTTTTTTCCTCTCTCTACCGCCATCCCTTCTTCTCGCGTTTTACTCGTTGTTGCAGCAGCGGCGCACACCTACACATCCACAGCCCCAGCCGAGCCGAGCCGGCCTCACCTCAGGGCCCGCCGCCAGCGTCTCCTCCTCGGGCACAGGTGCGGTGCTGTGGCCGCCCATCCAACCGCATTGCTGGCCGTCCAGCCGCCAGGCGTTCCCACTGCCGCGAGCCACGCCGCGCACCGACCCTGCTGCAGAAAACGAAGCATAGCCAGAGACCGACCGATACACAAAGCAAGCCGTCGCCTCGCCTCTTGTCCTTCCTGCCTTCCTTCCACCCCCGCCCTTCTCACACCACCGCCTCTCCACTTTCGCCCCCCCCTCCTCCTTTTTTTTTTTTTTTTTGTTTTCTTCTTTCTTTCTTTCTTTCTTTCTTTGGCCCTCTCTCCTTCCCGCCATGGCGGTTACGGCACCGCCTGCAGCGGCAGATTTTGTGCGCCCACACGCCTACTCCTACCACCATTAACCTCGCCCTGCCCTGCCCATCAACGTCGCAGTCGAACCGACGCTTGCCAACACACTGCCGACGTTCCTTTCTCTTTTCGGCCTACGCCCATTACGCGCCGCCGCCACAGCACCTTCCCTTCCCACAACACACCGACGTCATCACACGCACCCAAAACAGGGGCCACGACCGTGTTCCTCGCCCACTCCCGTCCCGCACGGTACGCACATTCCCAACTATTACCGCGCACCCTCCCTTTCCAATCTGTGTGTCTCTGTGTCTGTGTCCTGTCCGCGCGTGACGCCTCTCAACATCCGCCGTCCCCCGTCCCGTTTTCGCCCCCATGCCGTCGTCGCGCCGCCTCCTCCCCGTCCACCGCCGCCCCTGTCCGCCCCGCACCACACCATACACCGCTGCTTGTCCCGGCCGTTGCCACCAAAGGCGCCGACCGCAAACGCGCCACGCCGCAGCCCCCGTGCGTCTCGCGCTCGCTTGCATCTCCGTGCCGACGCTGCCTCTCTTCCCGCTCGCACTCGACCTCGACAACACAGTCTTTGGCTCCGCCACTGCGTGTTCCGGTGGTACGCACGCTGCAACACGTATGTATTCATTACCAGAGCGATGGCGAGGCATGACAGCATCTCTGTCTGACCAGAGAGTTATTTATCGTTGCTAGTCGGCGCTTGGACCGCGCCAGACGACAGTAGTGGCACGCACCGGGTCGCCAGGAACAGTTGTTATATATATTGTAGCGCGAGTCGGGAGAGGTAGTAGTCGGTCGACAGTAGTAGCGGGTGGACGGTTGTACTGAGCGGGCGTCGGCGGCGTGCTCTGCTCGTCTCGCGACTCTGGTCACGGTTCGGGACGATGTATAGTATATTGTGTTATAATCAAAAGGTAGTGTGAAGCTGCATTTTGCGCAAATCTGATAACGTATGTTCATTGTACTTATTTTGTTCAACGACAAAAAGCCCCACTATTACTTTTTTCTAAAGTAACTTTTGTCTTTTAACGAAAAACATTCACTTTTTAAAGACTACTTCCTATGGCATTTCCCTCCAAGGAGTGCAATTAATTACCAGCCAGCACTCATTCATTGCACACAGCTGTGTAAGGGGTATCTACAATTGAGGAGCGGATACAAATGCAATTTTTTGTTTTGTTTTTTTTTTTTTTTTGTGCGTTGTAACCTCCCCGCAAAATTTAAAATAATGGACAATGTTATTTACGGATGCTAATGGACATTGCGCTAATTGTAACCTCGCCCACAATGAGAGGTATTGAAAATGGCAACAAAAATGTTAAATTCGCAATCTGACTCAAATATAAATTCTTCACAACATTTAAAAGTCCGTTCAGTGACAAGAAACTTCAATTAAACCGAAATATCGGTCTTTGGCCCTGTGCAAAACAATCAGAATTAAAGTCTTACCTCAGAATAAATGGATGTCACATTTCTGCTCTTGTTTGTTGCGCAGCGCTTGGAGGAACTGCATTGCAAATAATAATATTCTCTTTTTTTTGTGATTTTAGTGAAATTTTTCTTCAAAGAAGTGGAATGAAATGTGAAGTGCAACGAACTCTTCAGTTCAATAAAAAATTAAATGTTTGAAAAATGCTTTTGAAATAAAAATTATTATTGGGGAACTTGTTGGAGAATAATTACAATAAATAAAATTGTTCATTATCTAATGATTATATTAATTAACAGTATACCTTATTCACCATCTTGACCAGTGTTGCCGACCGCCTACATCACACAACCGCACTCGGCTGCTACTACTGACCGACCGCTCTGCATGACGACTATTAGCGTACTGCACGCGACGACTACTGACAGAGTACAGCCCTCAACTAGACAGACCTACAGACTCGCAACGACCGACCGACTGACTGACTGACTGACTGAGAACCGCTCGCAACACTCGCGCGGTCCAGCGCAAACTCTCTGGTCACAGATGCTACAATGTCTCGCCATCGCTGCTATGTTACATACGTGTTTCAGTGTCTTTTTCATTGGGGTGACGATCTTTGGCTCTTTTTATTCTGAATACAGGGCCAAAGGTCAACGCTGCTGCCCTTATACAATTTATCAGGTTTCATTATGTCTGTTGCAATGTTACATACGGTTCATTCTTTCATTAATATTATCGTTGGGTTTGTTTTGTAGGGACGTTAACATTCTGGCACATTTCTATTATCATCGGACTCTCTGCTATTTGTGCAGGGAGGTTATACCTGGGTCCATTTCCATTTCCATTTACATTCTAATATTGATAGACTTTTTGTTTTCTTTTTTGTTTCTTGTTGTTTTTCCTTCTTTTTTTTGTTGTTTTTTTTTTTGTTTGTTTTGTTTTTCCCGCTCTCACCACCACCGCCGCATCACGCCTCCCGTTTTCTTGGTTTCTTTTCTGTTCTTCAACTGCTTCAACATCACCGCGCCCCATTTCCACACCACAGCCATCAGCCTCCAAGACGGGCAGGCGCAGTGTGCCATTTCCGGCGCACAAGCACACCCGTACGGTACTCTCCTCGCCCCCACGCCACCAACAACACAGCGACCACGCGGCTGTCAGGCACGGCACGGCACGGCACGGCACCGGCGAAATGCGCCGCCCCCGCCCCTCCGCGCATCCGTCCGTCTCGCCACGTTCACTGACAGCCGCGTCTGCGGCTACACCACGACAACCACAACACAACACCGCTCCCCTCCCTGGCAACTCATTGTTTTTCTCCTCCTCTTTTGCACAAACCACAACGCCGAGCACAGGCGCAAGCCACCCACACCGCGCCCCTCCCCGTCCCGCCTTTCTTTGGCCGCCGCTCCTCGTTTGCCCCCTCCCATCTCCCGAAATGCCATGCCAGCAGCGTTACGCATGCCCCTCCCCTGTCCACACAACACTACCGCCAAACGAACAGCCTTCCGGGCCACATGCAGGGCACGCCCACCTCCAAACACTGCCAATTCACGGACGCACACACACACACACACTTTCTCGACACCTTTCTGTACGGAGGGTGCGTCATCTCGACCGTGACAGAGTGACGCCAACTATCGACGATCCATTTCCCCCCACTGGTGAAACATGTCCACTAACACCTACATACATCATTCAAGTACACAGACAATAGCATACACACAATGGGAGGGCACACGAACATGGACGGCACGGCACTGTCATACACTCTTCCTCAGAACCATATCAACAAACGTTACGTACATCCGGGAAAGCGAAAGCGAAAGCGAAAGCAAAAGCAAAAGCAAAAGCAAAGCCCAATGCAGCCGTCAAAGGTAACGTTCACCACGGCAGACACTTGCAGCCGCGCCGCCGTTAAACGCATTTCAGTGCGGCTCCAATACGCCTCCGACACGGGAACGTTCCGTTGCTCTACGAATGCGTTTCTCCCCTTTTTCCCTTCCTCTCTCTTTTGCCCCCCCTCCTTGCACTCTTGCCTCATTCCTCACGTTCTGCCCAGACATTCGACCGATCAAAGTCAACCTTTCGTCACCGTTCTCAGCGCGACGGTGTACAACAGTATGACGGGTGTGCCCAAGACTTCGGTTCAGTTGCGTGACGCCGGTCTATCGCGCCGATCGACAGTTACTCAGGGGGCGACGGATCGGACCACGTCACCGACACACAAAACACTTTCAAACAAACACATACATACCGGATGGACACAGACAAACACGTGTACAGACATTCGCCAAACAAACGACGACCGCCGCCGCCGCCGCCGCCGCCGTCTAGCGTCGCGCTTACTGTACTGCACTGGACACGCGTGCATCTTGAATGACGACATCGGTGTGCGTGCGTCGTACGCAATCAGTCAGACACGGCTATCAAAAATCAGAGTCGAATGGTACATCATCGTGCGTGTCGCCGTACACGTACAGTACAATACAACAACAATGCGTCTTAATGGCACGTTCAATTTCAACGTCACTCACACACCTCCACGCTGCAGTTACGTCGCACCATTGTCAAACTCGGCGTACAGCAAAGGGAATAGTGGGCGGCAAAAAAAAACCAAACAAAAACATTTCACATTTCACCCTCGCCATGTATGATGTGCAAAAAACAAACCCGCAAACGGCCGTCGTTACGGTGACACAAAAGTCGCCGATCGCACTGTCCCCCCTCGCAGACAGGTAACACACACACACCACCACCAATGGGTCAAAACCACTCCAACGAGGCGTGCCACCATTCCACGCCACGGCGACCAACCTCGTGGCCGTCCCCCGCAACACGCTTTGACGCGCCCCCCCCCACCCACAATCAAAATGCACACATACATCACAGCCGTCCACACAAACAACAACAACAACAATTCCGCCCTTCCCGCAAAAGGCAAGTTGGTGGCCCTGAAAAGGGCCGTTTTGCCGCTCTCGCAACGGAGGAGCCTTCTCCATCCTTCCTTCCACTCCAGAGCCACCTCCTTACTTGGAGCTCGTGTACTTGGTCACCGCCTTCGTGCCCTCGCTCACGGCGTGCTTGGCCAGCTCGCCAGGCAGCAACAGCCGCACAGCGGTCTGGATCTCGCGGGACGTGATGGTCGAGCGCTTGTTGTAGTGCGCCAGGCGAGAAGCCTCGGCCGCAATGCGCTCGAAAATGTCGTTCACGAAGCTGTTCATGATGCTCATCGCCTTCGACGAGATGCCCGTGTCAGGGTGCACCTGCTTCAGCACCTTGTAGATGTAGATGGCATAGCTCTCCTTCCTCTTGCGCTTCTTCTTCTTGTCGCCCTTCGAAATGTTCTTCTGCGCCTTGCCAGCCTTCTTGGCGGCCTTCCCGCTAGTCTTGGGCGGCATCTCGAACGAACGTACGGCAGCAGCAACACCAGTAGCAAGCGCTCCGCTCTAGTCAGCGTCTCCCCACACAGTGGCACCCGCCGCCAGCCGCCGCCGCACCTTTACCAGCTCGCCCTGTTGCGGCCGCCGACCAATGGGGCGCGCGCGCAACCGGCCGCCGCACCCGAGCCCATAAAGCACCCCCACCCCGGCTGCGCCGGCACGCACTCCGCTGCTCGACTCGCTGCCGCTCGCACCGGTCGTTTTCGTTTCCGTTTCGTGTGCACCGTCGCTAGCCCATCGCCATGTCCGGACGCGGAAAGGGAGGCAAAGTCAAGGGCAAGTCAAAGTCCCGCTCAAGCAGGGCTGGGCTCCAGTTCCCGGTCGGCAGAATCCACCGCCTCCTGCGCAAGGGAAACTACGCAGAGCGCGTCGGCGCCGGGGCGCCCGTCTACCTCGCCGCCGTCATGGAGTACCTCGCGGCTGAGGTGCTCGAGCTGGCCGGAAACGCGGCCCGCGACAACAAGAAGACGCGCATCATCCCGCGCCACCTGCAGCTTGCCATCCGCAACGACGAGGAGCTCAACAAGCTCCTGTCGGGCGTCACCATCGCACAGGGTGGTGTCCTGCCCAACATCCAGGCCGTCCTGCTGCCAAAGAAGACCGAGAAGAAGGCCTAAAGGAGGCCAAGGCAATCGCAGCGCCGCGTGCTCCCCTGCACGCAACGCGCTTTGCCGGCTCGGCTCGGCCCGGCCCACAACAATCGGCCCTTTTCAGGGCCACCACACAAACCTACGTCCAAAGCAAAATTTCAGTCGTCCTCGCCGCACCTTGTTTTGTTTTAACTTTGCACTTTCACAGCACAGCCGCCGCCGGCGCACGTCCGCCATCTTGTCGTCCACACAGCCCGTGTGGCCCAACAAACACACACACACACATTCATTTTGCACGGTCGCAGTCGCCTTCCAAACGACAACGGCAGCAATAATGACCATTGTTACAGGGAGGCGTGTCGACACACCGCCCTCCACTCCCGCGCGCAACGGCCGTCGACACGAACGAAACAGCTGATCCGGCCGCCTGTGCCCACACGCCTTGCCTCGGAAACCCCAACGCCGCCGCAAACACACAGAGCCAAACCACGCAAGCAAATAATCACCGCCTCTCGCACAACAACACACAGCCCGCCATCTCCGTCGCGATCGATACAACGACACACAATAACAAACACAAACGAAGCAGCTCCCACACACAGCCAGCCACATGACACGTTTCCTTTCCTTCTCCCCTCCCAGTCACATCACGTCGCTCAAACGGAAAGAAAGAAACAAACAAACAACACAGACTCTTTCGCACTTTTCAACTTCCGAACAGTGTGGTGGCCCTGAAAAGGGCCGTTTTCTAGTCTCTCCCACCCACAAGCACGGCCGCGGGAAGGCCAGCGCCCGCTGCGACGCAGCCTAACCGCCGAAACCGTACAGGGTGCGCCCCTGCCTCTTCAGGGCGTACACCACGTCCATGGCCGTCACAGTCTTGCGCTTGGCGTGCTCAGTGTACGTCACCGCGTCGCGGATCACGTTCTCCAGGAACACCTTCAGCACCCCGCGGGTCTCCTCGTAGATCAGACCAGAGATGCGCTTCACGCCGCCCCTGCGAGCCAGGCGGCGGATGGCGGGCTTCGTGATGCCCTGGATGTTGTCGCGCAACACCTTGCGGTGCCGCTTGGCGCCACCCTTGCCGAGCCCCTTTCCTCCCTTGCCGCGGCCTGTCATCCTTCCTTCCTCGGGCAAAGCAAAACGTGCACAAACAGCAGCTGCAGCGGCTGGCGAGTCGGCTACGGTCTGCGCCCAGCGCGCCCGCCGCCCCCCTATATAGACTCTGGCCCGCCCTCCCCCCACCACGCGCAACCGAGGGCATATAAGCGCAGCACGGAGGCGCGCGGGCCCGTTGTCGGAGTGTGTAGTTCGAGTTGTGAGTCCGCACAGTGAAGACGTGCAGTCGACCAGTCTCCGGATTGGACGACATCTCCAACTCAACCGAAGCCAGGACGCTCCCTAGGACGTCCGCGCCCGAGCACCTCGCGCTCCGAAGACGACGCCGTAGTTCCGCCGCCCGCCGCTAGGAGCGCCACCAGCGCGCCGCAGCGGAAGGTATAAAGGTCCGCAGCATCCCTGCCAGCGTCAGAAGCCGGCGGGACACCGCCCTTCTCACCTCTATCCCAGGGGTCGCTCCCCCGAGGACGCTTGCGTCGCAAATAGAGCTAGCTATGGGAAAAAGGTAGAGTAGCAAGCGGAGCAGCAGCCAGCCTTCCCGATACCAGCCAGGGGAAGAAGAAGCAGCTCCGAGATTCCGGAAGAAGAGGGAAGAGCCTTCCCACCCGCAGACTTCGTCACAGAAGAAAAGAAGAAACAATTCTCGTTCTGGGACCTCGGTCCACAGAAAAGAGAAAAGCAAACTTGTCGTGTCGCCAACTAAGTTGGCACCCATTCTAGCGTGCACCTGCATGCAAACTCTCTTCGGTTGGTATTTGCGTTCTTCAGGAAGAAGGCAAAACCACCTAGGGCAGATAGAGTAGGGAAAGAAGTGGTCCAGGGCCCCCTTCACGTGGGACCAGCCCGCGGCCACCAGGCAAAGGCTAGCACTATCATCTTTGTCCACACTTCTACACGCCCCGAAAAATGGTCAGGTACACAGAGAGTAGGGAAGACCTCGAACTCCCGCCCCCGTCGCCATCCCCAAGCGACCACCTGGAAGATCAGCAGGAACTGCTGATTGCCCTCCACGACGCTGCAGATGCAGCCACCACCCCCAACAGTTCCAGGTACGAGCAGGGGCTATACCCCAACCTCGACGCCGGAGGGGAAGAAGAAGACGCCCTGGACGCAGCACCCGCAGCAGCAGAACCAGAGCCCATGGACCAAGAGGCGATCTCCCGCAAAAGGAAGACGCAGGATGTCGCCAGCACAGAAGAAGAAGAAGAATCCGCTGACAAGAGGGTCTGCGACGCACGCAGCCCCACCAACGACGGGTTCATCTTCCCCAAGAAGACAGCGCCGGCAGCCCACATCAATCAGGCGGCCCCCGCCCCAGTAGCCACAACAAACAGCTTCTCAACGCTGGGAGAAGCACAACCAGACCCTGTAGAAGCTGCTGCGAAAAGCGCACAGGCAACAAGCAACTCGAAGATCGCCCCCATCATAGCGACGTACAGTGGCTCTTACATGGAGCTGTACGAAAGCTTGAAGGAAGCGACAACGCACGTCTTCCGTGTAAAATCAGCAGGAGGGGACACCCTCAAAATCACGACAAAAAACGCGGAAGACTACGTGAAAATCCTGCGGGAATTAAAACGCAGGAGCATCCCGTTCCACACCCACTCGTCAGGGAATGACAAACCACTGAGAGTGGTAATAAGAGGTATGCCACACTCTTTCACTGCAGAAAATATGAAAAAGGCACTGACAGACCTGGGGTTCACAACAAGATCGGTGACCAAGATGAAGTCCCCAAGGACGCGAAGACCAATGCCATTGTTCGAAGTAGTTGCCACGAACAATGCCCAAAATAGGGCGATATGGAACGTCAAAACCATAGCCGCCTGCGACACCACAGTAGAAGACCCAAGGGCCAAGAAGAAGCAGGCACAATGCTACAGGTGCCTCCAACCCGGGCATGTGGCTCGCTACTGCGACAGACCGCAGAAGTGCGTCAGGTGCGCGGGAGACCACCGCAGCGACGAGTGCCCTGTCCCACGTGAAGAACCGGCCAAATGCTTCAACTGCGGGGAAGCGCACCCAGCGAGCTATGGCGGGTGCAAGACCCTGCTTGATGCACGGGCCAGACAAGAGGCATCACACAGAAAGCCGGGAACGAGCTACGCCGACACAGTGAAGAGCCGCCGCCGCCGCCAGCCGAGGGACACTCCCAGCACTGGCCCAGCAGCCCACCAGCGCAGCAGGAACCCGGAAACAGAAGCACCAAGAAACCAGGCGGAGCCCACACAAGCACCGCGACCGCTGCCCCGCCGCCACCTACAGAAGAGGCCGAGGATGGAAGAAGAGCAGCAAAGCCCCGACCACCACGAGCAGCAGGGTACCACAACAGGCGCAGAAGAACAACAAAAAGTCAACGCCAGAGAAGACGCGGCCCCAAACGCACCCACAGCCGCAGACATCGCCTCCCTCATGACAGTCATGATGGAAGCCATCGTCACGCTCAAGAGCGTGACAGAGAAGATAGCCACATACATGGCAAACACAATCCCAGCCCCAAGAAACCAAAATGGCAAATAGACCCGCGCAGGGATTGAGAGTCGCCGTGTGGAATGCCAATGGAATAACACACCAGGCAGGCGAATTTCGTCAGTTCTTATACGACGAAGCCGTGGACATATGTCTCATATGTGAAACTTTCCTGAAACCGGGAGTCAGGGTAGGAGTACCCAACTATGACTGCCATAGGAAGGACAGACCGACGCACAAGGGAGGGACGGCCATCTACGTAAGAAGATCGCTCCGGCACCACCCTATAGAACTCCCGCGCCTCAGCACACTGGAAGCAAACGGAGTAGCAGTGGACACGACATTCGGGAAAATCAACTTCATCGCCGTCTACAGGCAGCCCCGAAGAAACGGAGCTCTCGACCCAGCGGACATTGAAGCACTACTCTCCATCCCAGGGAACGTCTTCGCGGGAGGAGACTACAATGCAAAGAACCACGCATGGAACTCGAGAGTCAACAACAACAGCGGAAGAAGACTACTGAACGCCGCTGAAAGAAGACAAGCAACCATAATCGGACCCAACAGTCCGACGTACTACCCGAGGCAACACAACCCAGACATACTGGATGTAGCCCTAGTAAAAGGGCTCCCCCTGGCCATCCACGCCAGCACCCGAGATGTACTGGCCTCAGACCACATACCAGTAGTCTACGACATCGCCCTGGAAGGACTCGCCCCACAAAAGGAAGGGCTCGACCTGAAAGGCACCCGATGGCAGAACTACAGAGAACTGCTAGCTGAAGATCTAGCCACCCCACCCGACCCAGAAGAAGCCGGAGCAGAAGAAACCATAAGATACGTGACGGAGAAAGCCATAGACGCAGCAGTAGCCGCCACACCAGTAAGAAGAGAAGAAGAACAAGACTCCACACCACACCACCTCCCACCGCAAATAAGAGCATCAATAGCCGACAAGAACAGGCTCTTCCGGGAGTGGACCAGAACAAGGAACCCTGCAACCAAGAGGCAAGTTAACAGGTTGCAGAGGGAAATAAAAGCTGCAGTGGAGGCCCACAGGATACAAACATGGGCAGCCAGAATATCAGCACTCCGAATCGAAGATGGGACGGCCTGGAAAACCACAAAGAACCTCCTGAGCCACTACCAGAGAATACCACCACTCACAGTGGCGAACGACAAGGTGTGTGAACCCAACAGCAAAGCGGACGCACTCGCAGATGTATTCGCACAAAATTTCACCCCGATAGAAGACCCCAGCGACCCGGATCACATCGAACTGGTGACCAACCGTCTCCCCAGATTCCTGGAAGCCCAGGACGAAAATGACCAAATACAGGAAATCACCACAGAAGAAGTAAAAATACAGCTCAGATACCTAAACCCAAGAAAAGCGGGAGGTATAGACCTGTTCACAAACAAGATGCTAAAAGAGATGCCAGAAGAAGCAGCCGCAGTGTTAGCAAGAACCTTCAACACCATACTGCGGACAAAGAAGTTCCCCAGAACATGGAAACATGCAATAGTAGTACCAATACCCAAACCGGGAAAAGATGCCACCCAACCAGCAAGCTACAGGCCCATAAGCCTACTACCGGCGATCTCGAAAGTATTCGAGCGCCTATATCTGGCTAGGCTACTACGGCACGTAAATGAGGACCAGATACTACCCAACACGCAGTTCGGCTTCCGAGCAGGACACTCGACTACGCAGCAGCTCCTCAGAGTGACAGAAGAGGCCATGGAAGCGATGGAGCGGAGGGAATTCTTCGGTGCAGTATTCCTAGATGTCTCCAGAGCATTTGACTCGGTATGGCATGAAGGCCTACTGTTCAAATTGCTAGACAGAGGAGTCCCAGTGTCCCACGTGACGCTACTAAAGTCCTACCTAGAAGGGAGAACGTTCCATGTAAGAGTCCCGAATGGAGAATCGTCCAGAAGAAACATCCTAGCTGGAGTACCGCAAGGGAGTGTACTAGGCCCAGTGCTATACACTCTCTACACCAGCGACATCCCACAAGCACCCAACGTCCACACAGCTCTCTATGCGGACGACACCGCGCTCTACGCACGCAACAGAAGCGCCAGGGTTCTCAGGCACAGACTTCAACGAGCCACAGACAACCTCTGCGACTGGGCGAAGAAGTGGCGCCTGGCGTTCAATGGGACGAAGACCCAAGCAATACCCATCTGCAGAAGGAAGTTTCCAATGAATCTACCACCAATAGAAGTCCGAGGAACAGCCGTCCCCTGGAGCAGAACAGCTCTGTATCTAGGAGTCACGCTGGACAGACGTCTTACATGGAAGGACCACGTCAAGAATATCAAAGACAAAGCAATGGGACGACTACGGATGCTGTACCCGATACTCAATCCCACCTCCGCACTACCGCAGGAGCTGGGCATCAAACTATACCTCGCACTAGTGCGGCCACTCCTAGAGTACGCCGCAGTAGTGTGGGGTAACGCAGCAGAACAACACATCGGAAGTCTGCAACGCGTACAGAACAGGGCGCTGAAGAGAGCCCTGCACCTACCATGGGACTTCCCAACCGAGGAGCTCCACGAACTGACCGGGGTCCCCCGCCTACGCGAGAGGTTCCGACAAGCAGCACACACCTTCTACGAGAGGACGGCAGCAGCAGAGAACCCCCTCATCTCTGCCCTTGGACACCGAGAGCATCGCAACATCCACACCAGATGGCCGGACCTGCTGCTGGGATAAACCAAGAGACGACAACACCCATCCTGTTAACCCCATCCCGATTATTGTAAATCACCCACCCCAAAAGAACGCAAATATTGTAAATATTCCCCCTAACTAGAATAGTATCGCCACCAACAGGGGGTGAGTAGTTAAAGTATGAATGATAGGATGAATGTGACCAGAGATCACCTTAAGTGGTGAGTATGAATGTGTGTGTGAACGGAAAAAAAAAAAAAAAAAAAAAAAAAAAAAAAAAAAAAAAAAAAAAAAAAAAAAAAAATCGCTACCTAGCATAGAAGAAAATAGCATAGCACCAAAAAAGTGTAAATCAAAGAAGCCACCCAAATTATGTATGTACCCCATATACCTGTATCTCAGATTTGTCCGCAGGAATAGCTCAACAGCTCACACTGCAAGACGCCGGGGAAGAGAGAAGAACCTTCCTCACATGAAGAAAGGTGCGAGCGCGCGGGCCCGTTGTCAAGGCAGCACCGGACGCCGCGCCGCACCTAACCTCCACGCACGCCGCTCCGCTACCGCTATGGCCCGCACAAAGCAAACGGCCCGCAAGTCCACCGGCGGAAAGGCGCCGCGCAAACAGCTCGCCACCAAGGCGGCGAGGAAGAGCGCGCCCGCCACCGGAGGCGTCAAGAAGCCCCACCGCTACAGGCCGGGCACCGTCGCCCTGCGAGAAATCAGGCGCTACCAGAAGAGCACAGAGCTGCTCATCCGCAAGCTGCCATTCCAGCGCCTAGTGCGCGAGATCGCCCAGGACTTCAAGACCGACCTGCGCTTCCAGAGCTCCGCAGTCATGGCCCTGCAGGAGGCCAGCGAGGCCTACCTCGTCGGCCTCTTCGAAGACACCAACCTGTGCGCAATCCACGCCAAGCGCGTCACCATCATGCCCAAGGACATCCAGCTCGCGCGCCGCATCCGCGGCGAGCGCGCCTAAACCGCGCCGCGGCACCGCACCGCACAAACAAAAACGGCCCTTTTCAGGGCCACTAACATCTCTCCGTCGCGAGCAAACTTTGTCGGTCGCCTGCCTCTCGCCCCGCAACCCAAAAACAACAACCACCACTTCCCGTCCGTCCGCCACACCCGCTCACTCTGCCTGCCTGCTTAGCAGCGCGCAACAATCACACATCATCCCTCCCCGGCGCTCAAAGCGCACAATACCCAACGGCCGACGTCACACCGCACGGGTGGCTGGCCGGCCGGCCGCCGCTTTCGTTTCGAAAACACAAAAACAAACCCGCACTCCACTCCGACGGCCAACGGCCAGGCAGGCGCGCTCGCTCGCTCTACACGCCACCGAAATCCCCGCCGACTCCTTCCACATCTCAACGTGCCCCCCGTTGCAAAACATAACACACACACACACACACACAAAGGAACAAAACAACAAAGACCAGACACGACTAGACAAGACAGACATCCGAGAAGAACGAACGCAGGCAAGCCAACCAACGTATTCAAACAAAACAACGTGACAGAAAACCAACCGTCGGCCGCCGCCACAAACACGGCGACAATCAACAACAACACCGCTTACCGCTACCGCCGCCCACACCCGCCACCGACCCCCGCAATCCAACCACCACGGCACGCAAACAGCATCCCCACGGGCATACAGAAACGCCAGACAGACAGACACCCACACCAAACGCAACACGACAATCAAAACCTTCCCCGACGTGCTTTGATGGCCCTGAGAAGGGCCGTTTTGGGCCGCGCGTCTCTTGCGCGCCACTAGACGACGACGGGGGGTGGGGACGACGGAGTCAAGCGCCAAACCCTTCCTTTCTCCCATCTCTTTCTCCTCTACTCTACTTCTTCTTCTTGGGCGAAGCCTTCGCCTTAGACGGCGTCGTCGCCTTCTTCGGGCGCGGCGCCTTCGGCTTCTTCGTCGGAACCTTGGCGGCCTTCTTCGCCTTCGACGGCGACTTGGCCTTGGCCGGCTTGGCCGCAGCCGCCTTCTTCGCACCCGCGGGAGCGGCCGACGCCGCAGACGCCTTCTTGGCGGCGCCCGCCTTCCGACCGGTCGCCGCCTTCACGCCACCAGCCTTCTTTGCGCCGGCCGCACGGGCGCCCTTCTTCTCCTTGCTGGCCGGAGCGGCGCGCTTCTTCTTGGCACCGCCAGCACGAGCCTTGCCGCCCTCGGCCGCCCCCCCGCCGCCGGCGCCGGCAAGCTTGAACGAGCCGGACGCGCCCTTCCCCTTCGTCTGCACCAGCTCGCCCGCCACGACGGCCGACTTGAGGTACTTCTTGATAAACGGCGCCAGCTTCTCCGCGTCCAGCTTGTAGTGCGCGGCAATGTACTTCTTGATCGCCTGCAGCGACGACCCGCCGCGCTCCTTCAGACTCTTGATGGCGGCCGTCACCATCTCAGAGGTGCGCGGGTGCGCAGGCTTGGCGCGCGGCTTCTTCGCAGACGACGCAGACTTGGCCTTCTTCGTAGTGCCGGTGGCGGCGGGTGCCGCAGCAGTCTCGTTCGTAGCCGCCTGATCTGCCATTTCGACGACGCGCGTAACACACAGCGAGAGCGAGAGCGAGCGGGACGGCAGGCAGGCACGCAAGCACAGCACAGCAGCAGAGCAGAGAATCACAAGGCCCAGCCAGTGTCGCGGGCGGGCGCGGACGGCCGAGAGAGCGGCCGCCACTCTGCGCGCCGCCGCGCCGCGCCTCCCGCGCTTGCTACCGCCCAACGTCCGACAGCCTGTGCGGAGCAGCCCCAAACCTGCGCCACAACCGCCCGTGCCTTTCAAACCACCGAGGATGGGGCTACACACAGCCACACCACAGTCGCCAACCAGTCGCCACGGCAGCGCCGCAAACCACGGCCAAACTGCAGCTACCGCGCGCTACAGCCTGGGTCGGCCCGCCGAGAATCGCCGCCCCCGCCCAAATGCCGCCCCCACAGCCCCAGCCGACGACCCGCCACAATGGCCAAACCTTCGGCAAAACTCCCACACCGTCGCCGCGGCAGCCCGGCCAGCGCGGCCGGCGCCACAGCCACACAAGCCGAGGCGTGCGGCGATGACGGCCGTGCAAACGCGCCTCCGCCGCCCCATCGCCTTCCGTCGCCCTCCCGCCGTTTCCCGATCGGCCCGCAGCCGTCGGGCCACATCGCGCGCCGTCCTCCTCCTCTCGCCCGCCAACATTCACAGCCGTTTATCAACAATTGCCCGCCGCAAACGGACGCCGCCTGCGCAACAGGCGCCGCCGCCCCTCGCCGCTTCCGACCCAACCCCTCGACCGAGGCAAACCGCAATCCGAATCTACAGACCAACCCAATCTGCCGTCAGCACACACGACAGCCGACCTTACACGTTACGCGTTACACATTACGTTTACACGTCTAGGTTAGGTTAGGGTTAGGTGGACGTGGGTTAGGTTAAGGGGACTTGGGTTAGGTTAAGCGTCAAACTTAGGTTAAGCATTCAAACACGTCAGGCGTCAGAGGTTAGGTTAGGTTACACGTTAGGTTAAGGGGTCAGTGCTAGGTTAAAAAAAAGCGTTCAAACGTGAGGCGTCAGCCGGACAGCTTACCTTACGTAGACGTTAGGGGCTCACAGGCTGAGCTCACCTCGCCACACCACAGGTTAGGTTCGGTTCGCTCGGCTCAGCGTAAAGCGCCGAGGTCAGGGTTACGTTCGTTCACCTTCGGGCGCCACACTTTCGGTTGAAAGGTCGCGACGGGACGACGTCGGCAGGCACGCCGCAAACGAACAAAAACGTACAGACGACGTCGAAAACCGCCGACAGACGGGGGAGCAGCACGACCACGACCAGATACCGAGCGCGAACGAGACACACGCGAACCACCCCCACCGGCCAAAGGGCACCACACAACAACCCAGAGCACCACGTGTCGACACCAGAGCAACCCGCCGCTCACGCGACATGGCTGGCACCGAAGGGCAACCGCCCGCAACTGCGCTTTCCGCGCCGGCCCGGATGCACGTCGTGCTACAACAACACCACTACCGTACACAGCCGCTGTTCACAACATCACTATCATGCGCGCCCGCGGCTCGCCGCCGTCGCAGTCGCAGCCCCAACGCCAGCACTTTTGCACCACCATTCACACGCACCGCAACACAGCTCGCCGACACAGCCGAACAAAACAAACACCACACAACAACAGCAACAACGCCGCCGCCTCTACTTGTGCCGGCGACCCACCCCGCCGATGGCGCACCTTTCGCCAGCCGGCAATCGACACACACGCACCCACCCACCCCCCGGGGCCCAGTGCAAAAAAAAAACACACAAAAACAAAAAAACCAAACAAAAACAAAACGACACGGGAAGCGCACACCGCCACTTCGCGCGCACGCCACCAACCAGTCGTCGTCTCAAAATAACAAACACAAAAAAAAAATAAACTAACAACTAGGGCAACACGAAACAAAAAACGCCTCGCACGAACCGCCCACAAAAAGGACAAGCACACGCACAGCCTCTGCTGACGACCACGACGCAGCGGCACGCTGCTCCTGTCCCGCGCCCCGCGCCCCACTCGAGTCACAACTCACGCGACACCGTCAACGACGGGCTCGCTTCCCGCAACCTACCACCTTTCCGCCACGACGCACAGCCCCAGCCCCACCCGACGACGCGCCCGTGGCAACGACTGCACTTTCACCACCGCCTCCCCCTTCCCCCCCAAAACACACACACACACACACACACACACACACACACACACAGCCAGCCAAAAACGCACTCGCGACCCACACATGCACACGCCAACCAGTCAACGTCGACAACCACACGCAAGGCTCGAAACGAAACCGGCGTCCTTCCACGTTGCCATCAAGCTACGCGACACAAGACACAAGGAACCAACACAACAGCCGGCCCCACTAATTCCCCACTCTCACGCCGCAAAAAGCACACCGAAACCGCCAAACGCACGCACATTCCCCTTCGCACTGACACCGACCGGCTCGCTACCACACACCTCTCGGCAGCCGTTTCACGCCAATTCGCCACACCGCCCACACAGTCGACAAGCGCCCGCCCTGTACGGCACACGCAACGACGCAGCGCAGCAAAGGGCGCCCGCAACACATACCTCTCCTCCCCCTCTCTCTCTCTCTCCGCCGCCCGACGCGCCAACCGCCACACCACACCGCCAGCCACTCGCAAATTGTGCACTGCCACCAGCCACACGTCCAACACGCCGCGCCGCCTCCGGCCACCCGCCAGGGGGCGCTCACGTCCGCGACAACAGCGCGGCCCGCCGGGCCGGGCCGGGCCGGGCCGAACCGAACCGAGCCGCCGCTGCTCTGCACTCGGCACGGCCACACCCTGCTGCAGACCGGGCTCGTCTCTCTGTACGCGTCTGCCTGCGCATCAACACAACACGACCTTTTTTTTTTCCTCTCTCTACCGCCATCCCTTCTTCTCGCGTTTTACTCGTTGTTGCAGCAGCGGCGCACACCTACACATCCACAGCCCCAGCCGAGCCGAGCCGGCCTCACCTCAGGGCCCGCCGCCAGCGTCTCCTCCTCGGGCACAGGTGCGGTGCTGTGGCCGCCCATCCAACCGCATTGCTGGCCGTCCAGCCGCCAGGCGTTCCCACTGCCGCGAGCCACGCCGCGCACCGACCCTGCTGCAGAAAACGAAGCATAGCCAGAGACCGACCGATACACAAAGCAAGCCGTCGCCTCGCCTCTTGTCCTTCCTGCCTTCCTTCCGCCCCCGCCCTTCTCACACCACCGCCTCTCCACTTTCGCCCCCCCCCTCCTCCTTTTTTTTTTTTTTTTTTGTTTTCTTCTTTCTTTCTTTCTTTCTTTCTTTGGCCCTCTCTCCTTCCCGCCATGGCGGTTACGGCACCGCCTGCAGCGGCAGATTTTGTGCGCCCACACGCCTACTCCTACCACCATTAACCTCGCCCTGCCCTGCCCATCAACGTCGCAGTCGAACCGACGCTTGCCAACACACTGCCGACGTTCCTTTCTCTTTTCGGCCTACGCCCATTACGCGCCGCCGCCACAGCACCTTCCCTTCCCACAACACACCGACGTCATCACACGCACCCAAAACAGGGGCCACGACCGTGTTCCTCGCCCACTCCCGTCCCGCACGGTACGCACATTCCCAACTATTACCGCGCACCCTCCCTTTCCAATCTGTGTGTCTCTGTGTCTGTGTCCTGTCCGCGCGTGACGCCTCTCAACATCCGCCGTCCCCCGTCCCGTTTTCGCCCCCATGCCGTCGTCGCGCCGCCTCCTCCCCGTCCACCGCCGCCCCTGTCCGCCCCGCACCACACCATACACCGCTGCTTGTCCCGGCCGTTGCCACCAAAGGCGCCGACCGCAAACGCGCCACGCCGCAGCCCCCGTGCGTCTCGCGCTCGCTTGCATCTCCGTGCCGACGCTGCCTCTCTTCCCGCTCGCACTCGACCTCGACAACACAGTCTTTGGCTCCGCCACTGCGTGTTCCGGTGGTACGCACGCTGCAACACGTATGTATTCATTACCAGAGCGATGGCGAGGCATGACAGCATCTCTGTCTGACCAGAGAGTTATTTATCGTTGCTAGTCGGCGCTTGGACCGCGCCAGACGACAGTAGTGGCACGCACCGGGTCGCCAGGAACAGTTGTTATATATATTGTAGCGCGAGTCGGGAGAGGTAGTAGTCGGTCGACAGTAGTAGCGGGTGGACGGTTGTACTGAGCGGGCGTCGGCGGCGTGCTCTGCTCGTCTCGCGACTCTGGTCACGGTTCGGGACGATGTATAGTATATTGTGTTATAATCAAAAGGTAGTGTGAAGCTGCATTTTGCGCAAATCTGATAACGTATGTTCATTGTACTTATTTTGTTCAACGACAAAAAGCCCCACTATTACTTTTTTCTAAAGTAACTTTTGTCTTTTAACGAAAAACATTCACTTTTTAAAGACTACTTCCTATGGCATTTCCCTCCAAGGAGTGCAATTAATTACCAGCCAGCACTCATTCGTTGCACACAGCTGTGTAAGGGGTATCTACAATTGAGGAGCGGATACAAATGCAATTTTTTGTTTTGTTTTTTTTTTTTTTTTGTGCGTTGTAACCTCCCCGCAAAATTTAAAATAATGGACAATGTTATTTACGGATGCTAATGGACATTGCGCTAATTGTAACCTCGCCCACAATGAGAGGTATTGAAAATGGCAACAAAAATGTTAAATTCGCAATCTGACTCAAATATAAATTCTTCACAACATTTAAAAGTCCGTTCAGTGACAAGAAACTTCAATTAAACCGAAATATCGGTCTTTGGCCCTGTGCAAAACAATCAGAATTAAAGTCTTACCTCAGAATAAATGGATGTCACATTTCTGCTCTTGTTTGTTGCGCAGCGCTTGGAGGAACTGCATTGCAAATAATAATATTCTCTTTTTTTTTGTGATTTTAGTGAAATTTTTCTTCAAAGAAGTGGAATGAAATGTGAAGTGCAACGAACTCTTCAGTTCAATAAAAAATTAAATGTTTGAAAAATGCTTTTGAAATAAAAATTATTATTGGGGAACTTGTTGGAGAATAATTACAATAAATAAAATTGTTCATTATCTAATGATTATATTAATTAACAGTATACCTTATTCACCATCTTGACCAGTGTTGCCGACCGCCTACATCACACAACCGCACTCGGCTGCTACTACTGACCGACCGCTCTGCATGACGACTATTAGCGTACTGCACGCGACGACTACTGACAGAGTACAGCCCTCAACTAGACAGACCTACAGACTCGCAACGACCGACCGACTGACTGACTGACTGACTGAGAACCGCTCGCAACACTCGCGCGGTCCAGCGCAAACTCTCTGGTCACAGATGCTACAATGTCTCGCCATCGCTGCTATGTTACATACGTGTTTCAGTGTCTTTTTCATTGGGGTGACGATCTTTGGCTCTTTTTATTCTGAATACAGGGCCAAAGGTCAACGCTGCTGCCCTTATACAATTTATCAGGTTTCATTATGTCTGTTGCAATGTTACATACGGTTCATTCTTTCATTAATATTATCGTTGGGTTTGTTTTGTAGGGACGTTAACATTCTGGCACATTTCTATTATCATCGGACTCTCTGCTATTTGTGCAGGGAGGTTATACCTGGGTCCATTTCCATTTCCATTTACATTCTAATATTGATAGACTTTTTGTTTTCTTTTTTGTTTCTTGTTGTTTTTCCTTCTTTTTTTTGTTGTTTTTTTTTTTGTTTGTTTTGTTTTTCCCGCTCTCACCACCACCGCCGCATCACGCCTCCCGTTTTCTTGGTTTCTTTTCTGTTCTTCAACTGCTTCAACATCACCGCGCCCCATTTCCACACCACAGCCATCAGCCTCCAAGACGGGCAGGCGCAGTGTGCCATTTCCGGCGCACAAGCACACCCGTACGGTACTCTCCTCGCCCCCACGCCACCAACAACACAGCGACCACGCGGCTGTCAGGCACGGCACGGCACGGCACGGCACCGGCGAAATGCGCCGCCCCCGCCCCTCCGCGCATCCGTCCGTCTCGCCACGTTCACTGACAGCCGCGTCTGCGGCTACACCACGACAACCACAACACAACACCGCTCCCCTCCCTGGCAACTCATTGTTTTTCTCCTCCTCTTTTGCACAAACCACAACGCCGAGCACAGGCGCAAGCCACCCACACCGCGCCCCTCCCCGTCCCGCCTTTCTTTGGCCGCCGCTCCTCGTTTGCCCCCTCCCATCTCCCGAAATGCCATGCCAGCAGCGTTACGCATGCCCCTCCCCTGTCCACACAACACTACCGCCAAACGAACAGCCTTCCGGGCCACATGCAGGGCACGCCCACCTCCAAACACTGCCAATTCACGGACGCACACACACACACACACTTTCTCGACACCTTTCTGTACGGAGGGTGCGTCATCTCGACCGTGACAGAGTGACGCCAACTATCGACGATCCATTTCCCCCCACTGGTGAAACATGTCCACTAACACCTACATACATCATTCAAGTACACAGACAATAGCATACACACAATGGGAGGGCACACGAACATGGACGGCACGGCACTGTCATACACTCTTCCTCAGAACCATATCAACAAACGTTACGTACATCGGGGAAAGCGAAAGCGAAAGCGAAAGCAAAAGCAAAAGCAAAAGCAAAGCCCAATGCAGCCGTCAAAGGTAACGTTCACCACGGCAGACACTTGCAGCCGCGCCGCCGTTAAACGCATTTCAGTGCGGCTCCAATACGCCTCCGACACGGGAACGTTCCGTTGCTCTACGAATGCGTTTCTCCCCTTTTTCCCTTCCTCTCTCTTTTGCCCCCCCCTCCTTGCACTCTTGCCCTCATTCCTCACGTTCTGCCCAGACATTCGACCGATCAAAGTCAACCTTTCGTCACCGTTCTCAGCGCGACGGTTGTACAACAGTATGACGGGTGTGCCCAAGACTTCGGTTCAGTTGCGTGACGCCGGTCTATCGCGCCGATCGACAGTTACTCAGGGGGCGACGGATCGGACCACGTCACCGACACACAAAACACTTTCAAACAAACACATACATACCGGATGGACACAGACAAACACGTGTACAGACATTCGCCAAACAAACGACGACCGCCGCCGCCGCCGCCGTCTAGCGTCGCGCTTACTGTACTGCACTGGACACGCGTGCATCTTGAATGACGACATCGGTGTGCGTGCGTCGTACGCAATCAGTCAGACACGGCTATCAAAAATCAGAGTCGAATGGTACATCATCGTGCGTGTCGCCGTACACGTACAGTACAATACAACAACAATGCGTCTTAATGGCACGTTCAATTTCAACGTCACTCACACACCTCCACGCTGCAGTTACGTCGCACCATTGTCAAACTCGGCGTACAGCAAAGGGAATAGT
>NW_025727291.1:0-38689 GCF_021461385.2 Schistocerca piceifrons | reverse complement strand
GGTGTGCTTGTGCGCCGGAAATGGCACACTGCGCCTGCCCGTCTTGGAGGCTGATGGCTGTGGTGTGGAAATGGGGCGCGGTGATGTTGAAGCAGTTGAAGAACAGAAAAGAAACCAAGAAGAAAACGGAAGGCGTGATGCGGCGGTGGTGGTGAGAGCGGGAAAAACAAAACAAAACAAAAAAAAAGAAAGAAAAAAAAACAACAAGAAAAAAGAAGGAAAAACAACAAGAAACAAAAAAAGAAAACAAAAAGTCTATCAATATTAAAATGTAAATGGAAATGGAAATGGAAATGGACCCAGGTATAACCTCCCTGCACAAATAGCAGAGAGTCCGATGATAATAAAAATGTGCCAGAATGTTAACGTCCCTACAAAACAAACCCAACGATAATATTAATGAAAGAATGAACCGTATGTAACATTGCAACAGACATAATGGAACCTGATAAATTGTATAAGGGCAGCAGCGTTGACCTTTGGCCCTGTATTCAGAATAAAAAGAGCCAAAGATCGTTACCCCAATGAAAAAGACACTGAAACACGTATGTAACATAGCAGCGATGGCGAGACATTGTAGCATCTGTGACCAGAGAGTTTGCGCTGGACCGCGCGAGTGTTGCGAGCGGTTCTCAGTCAGTCAGTCAGTCAGTCAGTCAGTCAGTCAGTCGTTGCGAGTCTGTAGCTCTGTCTAGTTGAGGGCTGTACTCTGTCAGTAGTCGTCGCGTGCAGTACGCTAATAGTCGTCATGCAGAGCGGTCGGTCAGTAGTAGCAGCCGAGTGCGGTTGTGTGATGTAGGCGGTCGGCAACACTGGTCAAGATGGTGAAGGAGGTATACTGTTAATTAATATAATCATTAGATAATGAAAAATTATATTTATTGTAATTAATTCTCCAACAAGTTCCCCAAAAATAATTTTTATTTCAAAAGCATTTTTCAAAAATGTAATGTTTTATTGAACTAAAGAGTTCGTTGCACTTCCCATTTCATTCCACTTCTTTGAAGAAAAATTTCACTAAAATCACAAAAAAAGAGAATATTATTATTTGCAATGCAGTTCCTCCAAGCGCTGCGCAACAACAAGAGCAGAAATGTGACATCCATTTATTCTGAGGTAAGACTTTAATTCTGATTGTTTTGCACAGGGCCAAAGACCGATATTTCGGCTCAATTGAAGTTTCTTGTCACTGAACGGACTTTAAATGTTGTGAAGAATTTATATTTGAGTCGGATTGCGAATTTCACATTTTTGTTGCCATTTTCAATACCTCTCATTGTGGGCGAGGTTACAATTAGCGCAATGTCCATTAGCATCCGTAAATAACATTGTCCATTATTTTAAATTTTGCGGGGAGGTTACAACACACAAAAAAAAAAAAAAAAACAAAAAAGTTGCATTTATATCCGCTCCTCAATTGTAGATACCCCTTACACAGCTGTGTGCAATGAATGAGTGCTGGCTGGTAATTAATTGCACTCCTTGGAGGGAAATGCCATAGGAAGTAGTCTTTAAAAAGTGAATGTTTTTCGTTAAAAGACAAAAGTTGCTTTAGAAAAAAGTAATAGTGGGGCTTTTGTTGTTGAACAAAATAAGTACAATGAACATACGTTATCAGATTTGCGCAATGCAGCTTCACACTACCTTTTGATTATAACACAATATACTATACATCGTCCCGAACCGTGACCAGAGTCGCGAGACGAGCAGAGCACGCCGCCGACGCCCGCTCAGTACAACCGTCCACCCGCTACTACTGTCGACCGACTACTACCTCTCCCGACTCGCGCTACAATATATATAACAACTGTTCCTGGCGACCCGGTGCGTGCCACTACTGTCGTCTGGCGCGGTCCAAGCGCCGACTAGCAACGATAAATAACTCTCTGGTCAGACAGAGATGCTGTCATGCCTCGCCATCGCTCTGGTAACGAATACATACGTGTTGCAGCGTGCGTACCACCGGAACACGCAGTGGCGGAGCCAAAGACTGTGTTGTCGAGGTCGAGTGCGAGCGGGAAGAGAGGCAGCGTCGGCACGGAGATGCAAGCGAGCGAGACGCACGGGGGCTGCGGCGTGGCGCGTTTGCGGTCGGCGCCTTTGGTGGCAACGGCCGGGACAAGCAGCGGTGTATGGTGTGGTGCGGGGCGGACAGGGGCGGCGGTGGACGGGGAGGAGGCGGCGCGACGACGGCATGGGGGCGAAAACGGGACGGGGGACGGCGGATGTTGAGAGGCGTCACGCGCGGACAGGACACAGGACACAGACACAGAGACACACAGATTGGAAAGGGAGGGTGCGCGGTAGTAGTTGGGAATGTGCGTACCGTGCGGGATGGGAGTGGGCGAGGAACACGGTCGTGGCCCCTGTTTGTGGGTGCGTGTGATGACGTCGGTGTGTTGTGGGAAGGGAAGGTGCTGTGGCGGCGGCGCGTAATGGGCGTAGGCCGAAAAGAGAAAGGAACGTGGGCAGTGTGTTGGCAAGCGTCGGTTCGACTGCGACGTTGATGGGCAGGGCAAGGTTAATGGTGGTAGGAGTAGGCGTGTGGGCGCAAAAAATCTGCCGCTGCAGGCGGTGCCGTAACCGCCATGGGGCGGGAAGGAGAGAGGGCCAAAGAAAGAAAGAAAGAAGAAAACAAAATAAAAAAAAAAAAAGGAGGGGGGGGGGGGCGAAAGGAAGGCAGGAAGGACAAGAGGCGAGGCGACGGCTTGCTTTGTGTATCGGTCGGTCTCTGGCTATGCTTCGTTTTCTGCAGCAGGGTCGGTGCGCGGCGTGGCTCGCGGCAGTGGGAACGCCTGGCGGCTGGACGGCCAGCAATGCGGTTGGATGGGCGGCCACAGCACCGCACCTGTGCCCGAGGAGGAGACGCTGGCGGCGGGCCCTGAGGTGAGGCCGGCTCGGCTCGGCTGGGGCTGTGGATGTGTAGGTGTGCGCCGCTGCTGCAACAACGAGTAAAACGCGAGAAGAAGGGATGGCGGTAGAGAGAAAAAAAAAAAAAAGGTCGTGTTGTGTTGAT
Organism: Schistocerca piceifrons; assembly: GCF_021461385.2. Classification (NCBI taxonomy): domain Eukaryota; kingdom Metazoa; phylum Arthropoda; class Insecta; order Orthoptera; family Acrididae; genus Schistocerca; species Schistocerca piceifrons. The sequence goes on along the minus strand of NW_025727291.1, from coordinate 35,673 downwards.
GCGCAGGCAGACGCGTACAGAGAGACGAGCCCGGTCTGCAGCAGGGTGTGGCCGTGCCGAGTGCAGAGCAGCGGCGGCTCGGTTCGGTTCGGTTCGGCCCGGCGGGCCGCGCTGTTGTCGCGGACGTGAGCGCCCCCTGGCGGGTGGCCGGAGGCGGCGCGGCGTGTTGGACGTGTGGCTGGTGGCAGTGCACAATTTGCGAGTGGCTGGCGGTGTGGCGTGGCGGTTGGCGCGTCGGGCGGCGGAGAGGGAGAGAGAGGAGAGGTATGTGTTGCGGGCGCCCTTTGCTGCGCTGCGTCGTTGCGTGTGCCGTACAGGGCGGGCGCTTGTCGACTGTGTGGGCGGTGTGGCGAATTGGCGTGAAACGGCTGCCGAGAGGTGTGTGGTAGCGAGCCGGTCGGTGTCAGTGCGAAGGGGAATGTGCGTGCGTTTGGCGGTTTCGGTGTGCTTTTTGCGGCGTGAGAGTGGGAATTAGTGGGGCCGGCTGTTGTGTTTGTTCCTTGTGTCTTGTGTCGTGTAGGTAGCTTGATGGCAACGTGGAAGGACGCCGGTTTCGTTTCGAGCCTTGCGTGTGGTTGTCGACGTTGACTGGTTGGCGTGTGCCGATGCACGTGCATGTGTGGGTCGCGAGTGCGTTTTTGGCTGGCTGTGTGTGTGTGTGTGTTTTGGGGGGGAAGGGGGAGGCGGTGGTGAAAGTGCAGTCGTTGCCACGGGCGTCGTCGGGTCGGGTGGGGCTGGGGCTGTGCGTCGTGGCGGAAAGGTGGTAGGTTGCGGGAAGCGAGCCCGTCGTTGACGGTGTCGCGTGAGTTGTGAATCGAGTGGGGCGCGGGGCGCGGGGCGCGGGACAGGAGCAGCGTGCCGCTGCGTCGTGGTCGTCAGCAGAGGCTGTGCGTGTGCTTGTCCTTTTTGTGGGCGGTTCGTGCGAGGCGTTTTTGTTTTGTGTTGCCCTAGTTGTTAGTTTATTTTGTTTGTGTTTGTTATTTTGAGACGACGACTGGTTGGTGGCGTGCGCGCGAAGTGGCGGTGTGCGCTTCCCGTGTCGTTTGTGTTGTTTTTTTTTTGTTTTTGTTTTTGTGTGTTTTTTTTTGCACTGGGCCCCGGGGGGTGGGTGGGTGCGTGCGTGTGTGTCGATTGCCGGCTGGCGAAAGGTGCGCCATCGGCGGGGTGGGTCGCCGGCACGAGTAGAGGCGGCGGCGTTGTTGCTGTTGTTGTGTGGTGTTTGTTTTGTTCGGCTGTGTCGGCGAGCTGTGTTGCGGTGCGTGTGAATGGTGGTGCAAAAGTGCTGGCGTTGGGGCTGCGACTGCGACGGCGGCGAGCCGCGGGCGCGCATGATAGTGATGTTGTGAACAGCGGCTGTGTACGGTAGTGGTGTTGTTGTAGCACGACGTGCATCCGGGCCGGCGCGGAAAGCGCAGTTGCGGGCGGTTGCCCTTCGGTGCCAGCCATGTCGCGTGAGCGGCGGGTTGCTGTGGTGTCGACACGTGGTGCTCTGGGTTGTTGTGTGGTGCCCTTTGGCCGGTGGGGGTGGTTCGCGTGCGTCTCGTTCGCGCTCGGTATCTGGTCGTGGTCGTGCTGCTCCCCCGTCTGTCGGCGGTTTTCGACGTCGTCTGTACGTTTTTGTCCGTTTGCGGCGGTGCCTGCCGACGTCGTCCCGTCGCGACCTTTCAACCGAAAGTGTGGCGCCCGAAGGTGAACGAACGTAACCCTGACCTCGGCGCTTTACGCTGAGCCGAGCGAACCGAACCGAACCTAACCTGTGGTGTGGTGAGGTGAGCTCAGCCTGTGAGCCCCAAACGTCTACGTAAGGTAAGCTGTCCGGCGGCTCACGCCTCACGTTTTGAACGCTTTTTTAACCTACGTTTGACGCTTCTTAACCTAGCACTGACCCCTTAACCTAACGTGTAACGTAACCTAACGTAACCTAACCTAACCTAACCTAACCTAACCTAACCTAACCTAACCTCTGACGCCTGACGTGTTTGAATGCTTAACCTAAGTTTGACGCTTAACCTAACCCAAGTCCCCTTAACCTAACCCACGTCCACCTAACCTAACCGAACCTAACCTAGACGTGTAAACGTAATGTGTAACGCGCAACGTGTAAGGTCGGCTGTCGTGTGTGCTGACGGCAGATTGGGTTGGTCTGTAGATTCGGATTGCGGTTTGCCTCGGTCGAGGGGTTGGGTCGGAAGCGGCGAGGGGCGGCGGCGCCTGTTGCGCAGGCGGCGTCCGTTTGCGGCGGGCAATTGTTGAGAAACGGCTGTGAATGTTGGCGGGCGAGAGGAGGAGGACGGCGCGCGATGTGGCCCGACGGCTGCGGGCCGATCGGGAAACGGCGGGAGGGCGACGGAAGGCGATGGGGCGGCGGAGGCGCGTTTGCACGGCCGTCATCGCCGCACGCCTCGGCTTGTGTGGCTGTGGCGCCGGCCGCGCTGGCCGGGCTGCCGCGGCGACGGTGTGGGAGTTTTGCCGAAGGTTTGGCCATTGTGGCGGGTCGTCGGCTGGGGCTGTGGGGGCGGCATTTGGGCGGGGGCGGCGATTCTCGGCGGGCCGACCCAGGCTGTAGCGCGCGGTAGCTGCAGTTTGGCCGTGGTTTGCGGCGCTGCCGTGGCGACTGGTTGGCGACTGTGGTGTGGCTGTGTGTAGCCCCATCCTCGGTGGTTTGAAAGGCGCGGGCGGTTGTGGCGCAGCTTTGGGGCTGCTCCGCACAGGCTGTCGGACGTTGGGCGGTAGCAAGCGCGGGAGGCGCGGCGCGGCGGCGCGCAGAGTGGCGGCCGCTCTCTCGGCCGTCCGCGCCCGCCCGCGACACTGGCTGGGCCCTTGTGATTCTCTGCTCTGCTCTGCCGTGCTGTGCTGTGCTTGCGTGCCTGCCGTCCCGCTCGCTCTCGCTCTCGCTCTCGCTGTGTGTTACGCGCGTCGTCGAAATGGCAGATCAGGCGGCTACGAACGAGACTGCTGCGGCACCCGCCGCCACCGGCACTACGAAGAAGGCCAAGTCTGCGTCGTCTGCGAAGAAGCCGCGCGCCAAGCCTGCGCACCCGCGCACCTCTGAGATGGTGACGGCCGCCATCAAGAGTCTGAAGGAGCGCGGCGGGTCGTCGCTGCAGGCGATCAAGAAGTACATAGCCGCGCACTACAAGCTGGACGCGGAGAAGCTGGCGCCGTTTATCAAGAAGTACCTCAAGTCGGCCGTCGTGGCGGGCGAGCTGGTGCAGACGAAGGGGAAGGGCGCGTCCGGCTCGTTCAAGCTTGCCGGCGCCGGCGGCGGGGGGGCGGCCGAGGGCGGCAAGGCTCGTGCTGGCGGTGCCAAGAAGAAGCGCGCCGCTCCGGCCAGCAAGGAGAAGAAGGGCGCCCGTGCGGCCGGCGCAAAGAAGGCTGGTGGCGTGAAGGCGGCGACCGGTCGGAAGGCGGGCGCCGCCAAGAAGGCGTCTGCGGCGTCGGCCGCTCCCGCGGGTGCGAAGAAGGCGGCTGCGGCCAAGCCGGCCAAGGCCAAGTCGCCGTCGAAGGCGAAGAAGGCCGCCAAGGTTCCGACGAAGAAGCCGAAGGCGCCGCGCCCGAAGAAGGCGACGACGCCGTCTAAGGCGAAGGCTTCGCCCAAGAAGAAGAAGTAGAGTAGAGTAGAGGAGAAAGAGATGGGAAAGGAAGGGTTTGGCGCTTGACCCCGTCGTCCCCACCCCCCGTCGTCGTCTAGTGGCGCGCAAGAGACGCGCGGCCCAAAACGGCCCTTCTCAGGGCCATCAAAGCACGTCGGGGAAGGTTTTGATTGTCGTGTTGCGTTTGGTGTGGGTGTCTGTCTGTATGCCCGTGGGGATGCTGTTTGCGTGCCGTGGTGGTTTGATTGCGGGGGTCGGTGGCGGGTGTGGGCGGCGGTAGCGGTAAGCGGTGTTGTTGTTGTCGTGGTTGATTGTCGCCGTGTTTGTGGCGGCGGCCGACGGTTGGTTTTCTGTCACGTTGTTTTGTTTGAATACGTTGGTTGGCTTGCCTGCGTTCGTTCTTCTCGGATGTGTGTCTTGTCTAGTCGTGTCTGGTCTTTGTTTTGTTTCTTTGTGTGTGTTATGTTTTGCAACGGGGGGCACGTTGAGATGTGGAAGGAGTCGGCGGGGATTTCGGTGGCGTGTAGAGCGAGCGAGCGCGCCTGCCTGGCCGTTGGCCGTCGGAGTGGAGTGCGGGTTTTTTTTGTTTTCGAAACGAAAGCGGCGGCCGGCCAGCCACCCGTGCGGTGTGACGTCGGCCGTTGGGTATTGTGCGCTTTGAGCGCCGGGGAGGGATGATGTGTGATTGTTGCGCGCTGCTAGCAGGCAGGCAGAGTGAGCGGGTGTGTGTGGCGGACGGACGGGAAGTGGTGGTTTTTGTTTTTGGGTTGCGGGGCGAGAGGCAGGCGACCGACAAAGTTTGCTCGCGACGGAGAGATGTTAGTGGCCCTGAAAAGGGCCGTTTTTGTTTGTGCGGTGCGGTGCCGCGGCGCGGTTTAGGCGCGCTCGCCGCGGATGCGGCGCGCGAGCTGGATGTCCTTGGGCATGATGGTGACGCGCTTGGCGTGGATTGCGCACAGGTTGGTGTCTTCGAAGAGGCCGACGAGGTAGGCCTCGCTGGCCTCCTGCAGGGCCATGACTGCGGAGCTCTGGAAGCGCAGGTCGGTCTTGAAGTCCTGGGCGATCTCGCGCACTAGGCGCTGGAATGGCAGCTTGCGGATGAGCAGCTCTGTGCTCTTCTGGTAGCGCCTGATTTCTCGCAGGGCGACGGTGCCCGGCCTGTAGCGGTGGGGCTTCTTGACGCCTCCGGTGGCGGGCGCGCTCTTCCTCGCCGCCTTGGTGGCGAGCTGTTTGCGCGGCGCCTTTCCGCCGGTGGACTTGCGGGCCGTTTGCTTTGTGCGGGCCATGGCGGTAGCGTTGGCGGTAGCGGAGCGGCGTGCGTGGAGGTTAGGTGCGGCGCGGCGTCCGGTGCTGCCTTGACAACGGGCCCGCGCGCCTCCGTGCTGCGCTTATATGCCCTCGGTTGCGCGTGGTGGGGGGAGGGCGGGCCAGAGTCTATATAGGGGGGCGGCGGGCGCGCTGGGCGCAGACCGTAGCCGACTCGCCAGCCGCTGCAGCTGCTGTTTGTGCACGTTTTGCTTTGCCCGAGGAAGGAAGGATGACAGGCCGCGGCAAGGGAGGAAAGGGGCTCGGCAAGGGTGGCGCCAAGCGGCACCGCAAGGTGTTGCGCGACAACATCCAGGGCATCACGAAGCCCGCCATCCGCCGCCTGGCTCGCAGGGGCGGCGTGAAGCGCATCTCTGGTCTGATCTACGAGGAGACCCGCGGGGTGCTGAAGGTGTTCCTGGAGAACGTGATCCGCGACGCGGTGACGTACACTGAGCACGCCAAGCGCAAGACTGTGACGGCCATGGACGTGGTGTACGCCCTGAAGAGGCAGGGGCGCACCCTGTACGGTTTCGGCGGTTAGGCTGCGTCGCAGCGGGCGCTGGCCTTCCCGCGGCCGTGCTTGTGGGTGGGAGAGACTAGAAAACGGCCCTTTTCAGGGCCACCACACTGTTCGGAAGTTGAAAAGTGCGAAAGAGTCTGTGTTGTTGTTGTTGTTGTTGCTGCGTGTGTGTGCGCTGTGTTGTTCGTTTGTTTGTTTGTTTGTTTGTTTGTTTGTTTCTTTCTTTCTTTCCGTTTGAGCGACGTGATGTGGCTGGGAGGGGAGAAGGAAAGGAAACGTGTCATGTGGCTGGCTGTGTGTGGAGCTGCTTCGTTTGTGTTTGTTATTGTGTGTCTTTGTATCGATCGCGACGGAGATGGCGGGCTGTGTGTTGTTGTGCGAGAGAGGCGGTAATTATTTGCTTGCGTGGTTTGGCTCTGTGTGTTTGCGGCGGCGTTGGGGTTTCCGAGGCAAGGCGTGTGGGCATAGGCGGCCGGATCAGCTGTTTCGTTCGTGTCGACGGCCGTTGCGCGCGGGAGTGGAGGGCGGTGTGTCGACACGCCTCCCTTTAACAATGGTCATTATTGCTGCCGTTGTCGTTTGGAAGGCGACTCTGCGACCGTGCAAAATGTGTGTGTGTGTGTGTGTGTGTGTGTGTGTGTGTGCGGGCTGTGTGGACGACAAGATGGCGGACGTGCGCCGGCGGCGGCTGTGCTGTGAAAGTGCAAAGTTGAAACAAAACAAGGTGCGGCGAGGACGACTGAAATTTTGCTTTGGACGTAGGTTTGTGTGGTGGCCCTGAAAAGGGCCGATTGTTGTGGGCCGGGCCGAGCCGAGCCGGCAAAGCGCGTTGCGTGCAGGGGAGCACGCGGCGCTGCGATTGCCTGGCCTCCTTTAGGCCTTCTTCTCGGTCTTCTTTGGCAGCAGGACGGCCTGGATGTTGGGTAGGACACCACCCTGTGCGATGGTGACGCCCGACAGGAGCTTGTTGAGCTCCTCGTCGTTGCGGATGGCAAGCTGCAGGTGGCGCGGGATGATGCGCGTCTTCTTGTTGTCGCGGGCCGCGTTTCCGGCCAGCTCGAGCACCTCAGCCGCGAGGTACTCCATGACGGCGGCGAGGTAGACGGGCGCCCCGGCGCCGACGCGCTCTGCGTAGTTTCCCTTGCGCAGGAGGCGGTGGATTCTGCCGACCGGGAACTGGAGCCCAGCCCTGCTTGAGCGGGACTTTGACTTGCCCTTGACTTTGCCTCCCTTTCCGCGTCCGGACATGGCGATGGGCTAGCGACGGTGCACACGAGAAGGAAACGAAAACGACCGGTGCGAGCGGCAGCGAGTCGAGCAGCGGAGTGCGTGCCGGCGCAGCCGGGGTGGGGGTGCTTTATGGGCTCGGGTGCGGCGGCCGGTTGCGCGCGCGCCCCATTGGTCGGCGGCCGCAACAGGGCGAGCTGGTAAAGGTGCGGCGGCGGCTGGCGGCGGGTGCCACTGTGTGGGGAGACGCTGACTAGAGCGGAGCGCTTGCTACTGGTGTTGCTGCTGCCGCCGTACGTTGGTTCGAGATGCCGCCCAAGACTAGCGGGAAGGCCGCCAAGAAGGCTGGCAAGGCGCAGAAGAACATTTCGAAGGGCGACAAGAAGAAGAAGCGCAAGAGGAAGGAGAGCTATGCCATCTACATCTACAAGGTGCTGAAGCAGGTGCACCCTGACACGGGCATCTCGTCGAAGGCGATGAGCATCATGAACAGCTTCGTGAACGACATTTTCGAGCGCATTGCGGCCGAGGCTTCTCGCCTGGCGCACTACAACAAGCGCTCGACCATCACGTCCCGCGAGATCCAGACCGCTGTGCGGCTGTTGCTGCCTGGCGAGCTGGCCAAGCACGCCGTGAGCGAGGGCACGAAGGCGGTGACCAAGTACACGAGCTCCAAGTAAGGAGGTGGCTCTGGAACGGAAGGAAGGATGGAGAGAGAATGCTCCTCCGTTGCGAGAGCGGCAAAACGGCCCTTTTCAGGGCCACCAACTTGCCTTTTGCGGGAAGGGCGGAATTGTTGTTGTTGTTTGTGTGGACGGCTGTGATGTATGTGTGCATTTTGATTGTGGGTGGGGGGGCGCGTCAAAGCGTGTTGCGCGGGGTACGGCCACGAGGTTGGTCGCCGTGGCGTGGAATGGTGGCACGCCTCGTTGGCGTGGTTTTTGACCCATTTGGTGTTGTTGGTGTGTGTGTTACCTGTCTGCGAGGGGGGACAGTGCGATCGCCGACTTTTGTGTCACCGTAACGACGGCCGTTTGCGGGTTTGTTTTTTGCACATCATACATGGCGAGGGTGAAATGTGAAATGTTGTTTTTTTTTGTGGTTTTTGTTTGCCGCCCACTATTCCCTTTGCTGTACGCCGAGTTTGACAATGGTGCGACGTAACTGCAGCGTGGAGGTGTGTGAGTGACGTTGAAATGAACGTGCCATGAAGACGCATTGTTGTTGCATTGTACTGTACGTGTACGGCGACACGCACGATGATGTACCATTCGACTCTGATTTTTGATAGCCGTGTCTGACTGATTGCGTACGACGCACGCACACCGATGTCGTCATTCAAGATGCACGCGTGTCCAGTGCAGTACAGTAAGCGCGACGCTAGACGACGGCGGCGGCGGCGGCGGCCGTTTTTGGCGAATGTCTGTACACGTGTTTGTCTGTGTCCATCCGGTATGTATTTGTTTGTTTGAAAGTGTTTTGTGTGTCGGTGACGTGGTCCGATCCGTCGCCCCCCTGAGTAACTGTCGATCGGCGCGATAGACCGGCGTCACGCAACTGAACCGAAGTCGTGGGCACACCCGTCATACTGTTGTACACCGTCGCGCTGAGAACGGTAACGACAGGTTGACTTTGATCGGTCGAATGTCTGGGCAGAACGTGAGGAAGGAGGCAAGAGTGCAGGAGGAAAGGACAGAGGGGGGGGGGGCAAAAGAGAGAGGAAGGGAAAAAGGGGAGAAACGCATTCGTAGAGCAACGGAACGTTCCCGTGTCGGAGGCGTATTGGAGCCGCACTGAAATGCGTTTAACGGCGGCGCGGCTGCAAGTGTCTGCCGTGGTGAACGTTACCTTTGACGGCTGCATTGGCCTTTGCTTTTTGCTTTTGCTTTCGCTTTCGCTTTCCCGGTTGTACGTAACGTTTGTTGGTATGGTTGGTTCTGAGGAAGAGTGTGTGACAGTGCCGTGCCGTCCATGTTCGTGTGCCCTCCCATTGTGTGTATGCTATTGTCTGTGTACTTGAATGATGTATGTAGGTGTTAGTGGACGTGTTTTACCAGTGGGGGGAAATGGATCGTCGATAGTTGGCGTCACTCTGTCACGGTCGAGATGACGCACCCTCCGTACAGAAAGGTGTCGGGAAAGTGTGTGTGTGTGTGTGTGTGTGTGTGTGTGTGTGTGTGTGCGTGCGTGCGTCCGTGAATTGGCAGTGTTTGGAGGTGGGCGTGCCCTGCATGTGGCCCGGAAGGCTGTTCGTTTGGCGGTAGTGTTGTGTGGACAGGGGAGGGGCATGCGTAACGCTGCTGGCATGGCATTTCGGGAGATGGGAGGGGGCAAACGAGGAAACGAGGAGCGGCGGCCAAAGACGGGACGGGGAGGGGCGCGGTGTGGGTGGCTTGCGCCTGTGCTCGGCGTTGTGGTTTGTGCAAAAGAGGAGGAGAAAAACAATGAGTTGCCAGGGAGGGGAGCGGTGTTGTGTTGTGGTTGTCGTGGTGTAGCCGCAGACGCGGCTGTCAGTGAACGTGGCGAGACGGACGGATGCGCGGAGGGGCGGGGGCGGCGCATTTCGCCGGTGCCGTGCCGTGCCGTGCCATGCCATGCCTGAAAGCCGCGTGGTCGCTGTGTTGTTGGTGGCGTGGGGGCGAGGAGAGTACCGTACGGGTGTGCTTGTGCGCCGGAAATGGCACACTGCGCCTGCCCGTCTTGGAGGCTGATGGCTGTGGTGTGGAAATGGGGCGCGGTGATGTTGAAGCAGTTGAAGAACAGAAAAGAAACCAAGAAGAAAACGGAAGGCGTGATGCGGCGGTGGTGGTGAGAGCGGGAAAAACAAAACAAAACAAAAAAAAAGAAAGAAAAAAAAACAACAAGAAAAAAGAAGGAAAAACAACAAGAAACAAAAAAAGAAAACAAAAAGTCTATCAATATTAAAATGTAAATGGAAATGGAAATGGAAATGGACCCAGGTATAACCTCCCTGCACAAATAGCAGAGAGTCCGATGATAATAAAAATGTGCCAGAATGTTAACGTCCCTACAAAACAAACCCAACGATAATATTAATGAAAGAATGAACCGTATGTAACATTGCAACAGACATAATGGAACCTGATAAATTGTATAAGGGCAGCAGCGTTGACCTTTGGCCCTGTATTCAGAATAAAAAGAGCCAAAGATCGTTACCCCAATGAAAAAGACACTGAAACACGTATGTAACATAGCAGCGATGGCGAGACATTGTAGCATCTGTGACCAGAGAGTTTGCGCTGGACCGCGCGAGTGTTGCGAGCGGTTCTCAGTCAGTCAGTCAGTCAGTCAGTCAGTCAGTCAGTCGTTGCGAGTCTGTAGCTCTGTCTAGTTGAGGGCTGTACTCTGTCAGTAGTCGTCGCGTGCAGTACGCTAATAGTCGTCATGCAGAGCGGTCGGTCAGTAGTAGCAGCCGAGTGCGGTTGTGTGATGTAGGCGGTCGGCAACACTGGTCAAGATGGTGAAGGAGGTATACTGTTAATTAATATAATCATTAGATAATGAAAAATTATATTTATTGTAATTAATTCTCCAACAAGTTCCCCAAAAATAATTTTTATTTCAAAAGCATTTTTCAAAAATGTAATGTTTTATTGAACTAAAGAGTTCGTTGCACTTCCCATTTCATTCCACTTCTTTGAAGAAAAATTTCACTAAAATCACAAAAAAAGAGAATATTATTATTTGCAATGCAGTTCCTCCAAGCGCTGCGCAACAACAAGAGCAGAAATGTGACATCCATTTATTCTGAGGTAAGACTTTAATTCTGATTGTTTTGCACAGGGCCAAAGACCGATATTTCGGCTCAATTGAAGTTTCTTGTCACTGAACGGACTTTAAATGTTGTGAAGAATTTATATTTGAGTCGGATTGCGAATTTCACATTTTTGTTGCCATTTTCAATACCTCTCATTGTGGGCGAGGTTACAATTAGCGCAATGTCCATTAGCATCCGTAAATAACATTGTCCATTATTTTAAATTTTGCGGGGAGGTTACAACACACAAAAAAAAAAAAAAAAACAAAAAAGTTGCATTTATATCCGCTCCTCAATTGTAGATACCCCTTACACAGCTGTGTGCAATGAATGAGTGCTGGCTGGTAATTAATTGCACTCCTTGGAGGGAAATGCCATAGGAAGTAGTCTTTAAAAAGTGAATGTTTTTCGTTAAAAGACAAAAGTTGCTTTAGAAAAAAGTAATAGTGGGGCTTTTGTTGTTGAACAAAATAAGTACAATGAACATACGTTATCAGATTTGCGCAATGCAGCTTCACACTACCTTTTGATTATAACACAATATACTATACATCGTCCCGAACCGTGACCAGAGTCGCGAGACGAGCAGAGCACGCCGCCGACGCCCGCTCAGTACAACCGTCCACCCGCTACTACTGTCGACCGACTACTACCTCTCCCGACTCGCGCTACAATATATATAACAACTGTTCCTGGCGACCCGGTGCGTGCCACTACTGTCGTCTGGCGCGGTCCAAGCGCCGACTAGCAACGATAAATAACTCTCTGGTCAGACAGAGATGCTGTCATGCCTCGCCATCGCTCTGGTAACGAATACATACGTGTTGCAGCGTGCGTACCACCGGAACACGCAGTGGCGGAGCCAAAGACTGTGTTGTCGAGGTCGAGTGCGAGCGGGAAGAGAGGCAGCGTCGGCACGGAGATGCAAGCGAGCGAGACGCACGGGGGCTGCGGCGTGGCGCGTTTGCGGTCGGCGCCTTTGGTGGCAACGGCCGGGACAAGCAGCGGTGTATGGTGTGGTGCGGGGCGGACAGGGGCGGCGGTGGACGGGGAGGAGGCGGCGCGACGACGGCATGGGGGCGAAAACGGGACGGGGGACGGCGGATGTTGAGAGGCGTCACGCGCGGACAGGACACAGGACACAGACACAGAGACACACAGATTGGAAAGGGAGGGTGCGCGGTAGTAGTTGGGAATGTGCGTACCGTGCGGGATGGGAGTGGGCGAGGAACACGGTCGTGGCCCCTGTTTGTGGGTGCGTGTGATGACGTCGGTGTGTTGTGGGAAGGGAAGGTGCTGTGGCGGCGGCGCGTAATGGGCGTAGGCCGAAAAGAGAAAGGAACGTGGGCAGTGTGTTGGCAAGCGTCGGTTCGACTGCGACGTTGATGGGCAGGGCAAGGTTAATGGTGGTAGGAGTAGGCGTGTGGGCGCAAAAAATCTGCCGCTGCAGGCGGTGCCGTAACCGCCATGGGGCGGGAAGGAGAGAGGGCCAAAGAAAGAAAGAAAGAAGAAAACAAAATAAAAAAAAAAAGGAGGGGGGGGGGGGGGCGAAAGGAAGGCAGGAAGGACAAGAGGCGAGGCGACGGCTTGCTTTGTGTATCGGTCGGTCTCTGGCTATGCTTCGTTTTCTGCAGCAGGGTCGGTGCGCGGCGTGGCTCGCGGCAGTGGGAACGCCTGGCGGCTGGACGGCCAGCAATGCGGTTGGATGGGCGGCCACAGCACCGCACCTGTGCCCGAGGAGGAGACGCTGGCGGCGGGCCCTGAGGTGAGGCCGGCTCGGCTCGGCTGGGGCTGTGGATGTGTAGGTGTGCGCCGCTGCTGCAACAACGAGTAAAACGCGAGAAGAAGGGATGGCGGTAGAGAGAAAAAAAAAAAAAAGGTCGTGTTGTGTTGATGCGCAGGCAGACGCGTACAGAGAGACGAGCCCGGTCTGCAGCAGGGTGTGGCCGTGCCGAGTGCAGAGCAGCGGCGGCTCGGTTCGGTTCGGTTCGGCCCGGCGGGCCGCGCTGTTGTCGCGGACGTGAGCGCCCCCTGGCGGGTGGCCGGAGGCGGCGCGGCGTGTTGGACGTGTGGCTGGTGGCAGTGCACAATTTGCGAGTGGCTGGCGGTGTGGCGTGGCGGTTGGCGCGTCGGGCGGCGGAGAGGGAGAGAGAGGAGAGGTATGTGTTGCGGGCGCCCTTTGCTGCGCTGCGTCGTTGCGTGTGCCGTACAGGGCGGGCGCTTGTCGACTGTGTGGGCGGTGTGGCGAATTGGCGTGAAACGGCTGCCGAGAGGTGTGTGGTAGCGAGCCGGTCGGTGTCAGTGCGAAGGGGAATGTGCGTGCGTTTGGCGGTTTCGGTGTGCTTTTTGCGGCGTGAGAGTGGGAATTAGTGGGGCCGGCTGTTGTGTTTGTTCCTTGTGTCTTGTGTCGTGTAGGTAGCTTGATGGCAACGTGGAAGGACGCCGGTTTCGTTTCGAGCCTTGCGTGTGGTTGTCGACGTTGACTGGTTGGCGTGTGCCGATGCACGTGCATGTGTGGGTCGCGAGTGCGTTTTTGGCTGGCTGTGTGTGTGTGTGTGTTTTGGGGGGGAAGGGGGAGGCGGTGGTGAAAGTGCAGTCGTTGCCACGGGCGTCGTCGGGTCGGGTGGGGCTGGGGCTGTGCGTCGTGGCGGAAAGGTGGTAGGTTGCGGGAAGCGAGCCCGTCGTTGACGGTGTCGCGTGAGTTGTGAATCGAGTGGGGCGCGGGGCGCGGGGCGCGGGACAGGAGCAGCGTGCCGCTGCGTCGTGGTCGTCAGCAGAGGCTGTGCGTGTGCTTGTCCTTTTTGTGGGCGGTTCGTGCGAGGCGTTTTTGTTTTGTGTTGCCCTAGTTGTTAGTTTATTTTGTTTGTGTTTGTTATTTTGAGACGACGACTGGTTGGTGGCGTGCGCGCGAAGTGGCGGTGTGCGCTTCCCGTGTCGTTTGTGTTGTTTTTTTTTTGTTTTTGTTTTTGTGTGTTTTTTTTTGCACTGGGCCCCGGGGGGTGGGTGGGTGCGTGCGTGTGTGTCGATTGCCGGCTGGCGAAAGGTGCGCCATCGGCGGGGTGGGTCGCCGGCACGAGTAGAGGCGGCGGCGTTGTTGCTGTTGTTGTGTGGTGTTTGTTTTGTTCGGCTGTGTCGGCGAGCTGTGTTGCGGTGCGTGTGAATGGTGGTGCAAAAGTGCTGGCGTTGGGGCTGCGACTGCGACGGCGGCGAGCCGCGGGCGCGCATGATAGTGATGTTGTGAACAGCGGCTGTGTACGGTAGTGGTGTTGTTGTAGCACGACGTGCATCCGGGCCGGCGCGGAAAGCGCAGTTGCGGGCGGTTGCCCTTCGGTGCCAGCCATGTCGCGTGAGCGGCGGGTTGCTGTGGTGTCGACACGTGGTGCTCTGGGTTGTTGTGTGGTGCCCTTTGGCCGGTGGGGGTGGTTCGCGTGCGTCTCGTTCGCGCTCGGTATCTGGTCGTGGTCGTGCTGCTCCCCCGTCTGTCGGCGGTTTTCGACGTCGTCTGTACGTTTTTGTCCGTTTGCGGCGGTGCCTGCCGACGTCGTCCCGTCGCGACCTTTCAACCGAAAGTGTGGCGCCCGAAGGTGAACGAACGTAACCCTGACCTCGGCGCTTTACGCTGAGCCGAGCGAACCGAACCGAACCTAACCTGTGGTGTGGTGAGGTGAGCTCAGCCTGTGAGCCCCAAACGTCTACGTAAGGTAAGCTGTCCGGCGGCTCACGCCTCACGTTTTGAACGCTTTTTTAACCTACGTTTGACGCTTCTTAACCTAGCACTGACCCCTTAACCTAACGTGTAACGTAACCTAACGTAACCTAACCTAACCTAACCTAACCTAACCTAACCTAACCTAACCTCTGACGCCTGACGTGTTTGAATGCTTAACCTAAGTTTGACGCTTAACCTAACCCAAGTCCCCTTAACCTAACCCACGTCCACCTAACCTAACCGAACCTAACCTAGACGTGTAAACGTAATGTGTAACGCGCAACGTGTAAGGTCGGCTGTCGTGTGTGCTGACGGCAGATTGGGTTGGTCTGTAGATTCGGATTGCGGTTTGCCTCGGTCGAGGGGTTGGGTCGGAAGCGGCGAGGGGCGGCGGCGCCTGTTGCGCAGGCGGCGTCCGTTTGCGGCGGGCAATTGTTGAGAAACGGCTGTGAATGTTGGCGGGCGAGAGGAGGAGGACGGCGCGCGATGTGGCCCGACGGCTGCGGGCCGATCGGGAAACGGCGGGAGGGCGACGGAAGGCGATGGGGCGGCGGAGGCGCGTTTGCACGGCCGTCATCGCCGCACGCCTCGGCTTGTGTGGCTGTGGCGCCGGCCGCGCTGGCCGGGCTGCCGCGGCGACGGTGTGGGAGTTTTGCCGAAGGTTTGGCCATTGTGGCGGGTCGTCGGCTGGGGCTGTGGGGGCGGCATTTGGGCGGGGGCGGCGATTCTCGGCGGGCCGACCCAGGCTGTAGCGCGCGGTAGCTGCAGTTTGGCCGTGGTTTGCGGCGCTGCCGTGGCGACTGGTTGGCGACTGTGGTGTGGCTGTGTGTAGCCCCATCCTCGGTGGTTTGAAAGGCGCGGGCGGTTGTGGCGCAGCTTTGGGGCTGCTCCGCACAGGCTGTCGGACGTTGGGCGGTAGCAAGCGCGGGAGGCGCGGCGCGGCGGCGCGCAGAGTGGCGGCCGCTCTCTCGGCCGTCCGCGCCCGCCCGCGACACTGGCTGGGCCCTTGTGATTCTCTGCTCTGCTCTGCCGTGCTGTGCTGTGCTTGCGTGCCTGCCGTCCCGCTCGCTCTCGCTCTCGCTCTCGCTGTGTGTTACGCGCGTCGTCGAAATGGCAGATCAGGCGGCTACGAACGAGACTGCTGCGGCACCCGCCGCCACCGGCACTACGAAGAAGGCCAAGTCTGCGTCGTCTGCGAAGAAGCCACGCGCCAAGCCTGCGCACCCGCGCACCTCTGAGATGGTGACGGCCGCCATCAAGAGTCTGAAGGAGCGCGGCGGGTCGTCGCTGCAGGCGATCAAGAAGTACATAGCCGCGCACTACAAGCTGGACGCGGAGAAGCTGGCGCCGTTTATCAAGAAGTACCTCAAGTCGGCCGTCGTGGCGGGCGAGCTGGTGCAGACGAAGGGGAAGGGCGCGTCCGGCTCGTTCAAGCTTGCCGGCGCCGGCGGCGGGGGGGCGGCCGAGGGCGGCAAGGCTCGTGCTGGCGGTGCCAAGAAGAAGCGCGCCGCTCCGGCCAGCAAGGAGAAGAAGGGCGCCCGTGCGGCCGGCGCAAAGAAGGCTGGTGGCGTGAAGGCGGCGACCGGTCGGAAGGCGGGCGCCGCCAAGAAGGCGTCTGCGGCGTCGGCCGCTCCCGCGGGTGCGAAGAAGGCGGCTGCGGCCAAGCCGGCCAAGGCCAAGTCGCCGTCGAAGGCGAAGAAGGCCGCCAAGGTTCCGACGAAGAAGCCGAAGGCGCCGCGCCCGAAGAAGGCGACGACGCCGTCTAAGGCGAAGGCTTCGCCCAAGAAGAAGAAGTAGAGTAGAGTAGAGGAGAAAGAGATGGGAAAGGAAGGGTTTGGCGCTTGACCCCGTCGTCCCCACCCCCCGTCGTCGTCTAGTGGCGCGCAAGAGACGCGCGGCCCAAAACGGCCCTTCTCAGGGCCATCAAAGCACGTCGGGGAAGGTTTTGATTGTCGTGTTGCGTTTGGTGTGGGTGTCTGTCTGTATGCCCGTGGGGATGCTGTTTGCGTGCCGTGGTGGTTTGATTGCGGGGGTCGGTGGCGGGTGTGGGCGGCGGTAGCGGTAAGCGGTGTTGTTGTTGTCGTGGTTGATTGTCGCCGTGTTTGTGGCGGCGGCCGACGGTTGGTTTTCTGTCACGTTGTTTTGTTTGAATACGTTGGTTGGCTTGCCTGCGTTCGTTCTTCTCGGATGTGTGTCTTGTCTAGTCGTGTCTGGTCTTTGTTTTGTTTCTTTGTGTGTGTTATGTTTTGCAACGGGGGGCACGTTGAGATGTGGAAGGAGTCGGCGGGGATTTCGGTGGCGTGTAGAGCGAGCGAGCGCGCCTGCCTGGCCGTTGGCCGTCGGAGTGGAGTGCGGGTTTTTTTTGTTTTCGAAACGAAAGCGGCGGCCGGCCAGCCACCCGTGCGGTGTGACGTCGGCCGTTGGGTATTGTGCGCTTTGAGCGCCGGGGAGGGATGATGTGTGATTGTTGCGCGCTGCTAGCAGGCAGGCAGAGTGAGCGGGTGTGTGTGGCGGACGGACGGGAAGTGGTGGTTTTTGTTTTTGGGTTGCGGGGCGAGAGGCAGGCGACCGACAAAGTTTGCTCGCGACGGAGAGATGTTAGTGGCCCTGAAAAGGGCCGTTTTTGTTTGTGCGGTGCGGTGCCGCGGCGCGGTTTAGGCGCGCTCGCCGCGGATGCGGCGCGCGAGCTGGATGTCCTTGGGCATGATGGTGACGCGCTTGGCGTGGATTGCGCACAGGTTGGTGTCTTCGAAGAGGCCGACGAGGTAGGCCTCGCTGGCCTCCTGCAGGGCCATGACTGCGGAGCTCTGGAAGCGCAGGTCGGTCTTGAAGTCCTGGGCGATCTCGCGCACTAGGCGCTGGAATGGCAGCTTGCGGATGAGCAGCTCTGTGCTCTTCTGGTAGCGCCTGATTTCTCGCAGGGCGACGGTGCCCGGCCTGTAGCGGTGGGGCTTCTTGACGCCTCCGGTGGCGGGCGCGCTCTTCCTCGCCGCCTTGGTGGCGAGCTGTTTGCGCGGCGCCTTTCCGCCGGTGGACTTGCGGGCCGTTTGCTTTGTGCGGGCCATGGCGGTAGCGTTGGCGGTAGCGGAGCGGCGTGCGTGGAGGTTAGGTGCGGCGCGGCGTCCGGTGCTGCCTTGACAACGGGCCCGCGCGCCTCCGTGCTGCGCTTATATGCCCTCGGTTGCGCGTGGTGGGGGGAGGGCGGGCCAGAGTCTATATAGGGGGGCGGCGGGCGCGCTGGGCGCAGACCGTAGCCGACTCGCCAGCCGCTGCAGCTGCTGTTTGTGCACGTTTTGCTTTGCCCGAGGAAGGAAGGATGACAGGCCGCGGCAAGGGAGGAAAGGGGCTCGGCAAGGGTGGCGCCAAGCGGCACCGCAAGGTGTTGCGCGACAACATCCAGGGCATCACGAAGCCCACCATCCGCCGCCTGGCTCGCAGGGGCGGCGTGAAGCGCATCTCTGGTCTGATCTACGAGGAGACCCGCGGGGTGCTGAAGGTGTTCCTGGAGAACGTGATCCGCGACGCGGTGACGTACACTGAGCACGCCAAGCGCAAGACTGTGACGGCCATGGACGTGGTGTACGCCCTGAAGAGGCAGGGGCGCACCCTGTACGGTTTCGGCGGTTAGGCTGCGTCGCAGCGGGCGCTGGCCTTCCCGCGGCCGTGCTTGTGGGTGGGAGAGACTAGAAAACGGCCCTTTTCAGGGCCACCACACTGTTCGGAAGTTGAAAAGTGCGAAAGAGTCTGTGTTGTTGTTGTTGTTGTTGCTGCGTGTGTGTGCGCTGTGTTGTTCGTTTGTTTGTTTGTTTGTTTGTTTGTTTGTTTCTTTCTTTCTTTCCGTTTGAGCGACGTGATGTGGCTGGGAGGGGAGAAGGAAAGGAAACGTGTCATGTGGCTGGCTGTGTGTGGAGCTGCTTCGTTTGTGTTTGTTATTGTGTGTCTTTGTATCGATCGCGACGGAGATGGCGGGCTGTGTGTTGTTGTGCGAGAGAGGCGGTAATTATTTGCTTGCGTGGTTTGGCTCTGTGTGTTTGCGGCGGCGTTGGGGTTTCCGAGGCAAGGCGTGTGGGCATAGGCGGCCGGATCAGCTGTTTCGTTCGTGTCGACGGCCGTTGCGCGCGGGAGTGGAGGGCGGTGTGTCGACACGCCTCCCTTTAACAATGGTCATTATTGCTGCCGTTGTCGTTTGGAAGGCGACTCTGCGACCGTGCAAAATGTGTGTGTGTGTGTGTGTGTGTGTGTGTGTGTGTGCGGGCTGTGTGGACGACAAGATGGCGGACGTGCGCCGGCGGCGGCTGTGCTGTGAAAGTGCAAAGTTGAAACAAAACAAGGTGCGGCGAGGACGACTGAAATTTTGCTTTGGACGTAGGTTTGTGTGGTGGCCCTGAAAAGGGCCGATTGTTGTGGGCCGGGCCGAGCCGAGCCGGCAAAGCGCGTTGCGTGCAGGGGAGCACGCGGCGCTGCGATTGCCTGGCCTCCTTTAGGCCTTCTTCTCGGTCTTCTTTGGCAGCAGGACGGCCTGGATGTTGGGTAGGACACCACCCTGTGCGATGGTGACGCCCGACAGGAGCTTGTTGAGCTCCTCGTCGTTGCGGATGGCAAGCTGCAGGTGGCGCGGGATGATGCGCGTCTTCTTGTTGTCGCGGGCCGCGTTTCCGGCCAGCTCGAGCACCTCAGCCGCGAGGTACTCCATGACGGCGGCGAGGTAGACGGGCGCCCCGGCGCCGACGCGCTCTGCGTAGTTTCCCTTGCGCAGGAGGCGGTGGATTCTGCCGACCGGGAACTGGAGCCCAGCCCTGCTTGAGCGGGACTTTGACTTGCCCTTGACTTTGCCTCCCTTTCCGCGTCCGGACATGGCGATGGGCTAGCGACGGTGCACACGAGAAGGAAACGAAAACGACCGGTGCGAGCGGCAGCGAGTCGAGCAGCGGAGTGCGTGCCGGCGCAGCCGGGGTGGGGGTGCTTTATGGGCTCGGGTGCGGCGGCCGGTTGCGCGCGCGCCCCATTGGTCGGCGGCCGCAACAGGGCGAGCTGGTAAAGGTGCGGCGGCGGCTGGCGGCGGGTGCCACTGTGTGGGGAGACGCTGACTAGAGCGGAGCGCTTGCTACTGGTGTTGCTGCTGCCGCCGTACGTTGGTTCGAGATGCCGCCCAAGACTAGCGGGAAGGCCGCCAAGAAGGCTGGCAAGGCGCAGAAGAACATTTCGAAGGGCGACAAGAAGAAGAAGCGCAAGAGGAAGGAGAGCTATGCCATCTACATCTACAAGGTGCTGAAGCAGGTGCACCCTGACACGGGCATCTCGTCGAAGGCGATGAGCATCATGAACAGCTTCGTGAACGACATTTTCGAGCGCATTGCGGCCGAGGCTTCTCGCCTGGCGCACTACAACAAGCGCTCGACCATCACGTCCCGCGAGATCCAGACCGCTGTGCGGCTGTTGCTGCCTGGCGAGCTGGCCAAGCACGCCGTGAGCGAGGGCACGAAGGCGGTGACCAAGTACACGAGCTCCAAGTAAGGAGGTGGCTCTGGAACGGAAGGAAGGATGGAGAGAGAATGCTCCTCCGTTGCGAGAGCGGCAAAACGGCCCTTTTCAGGGCCACCAACTTGCCTTTTGCGGGAAGGGCGGAATTGTTGTTGTTGTTTGTGTGGACGGCTGTGATGTATGTGTGCATTTTGATTGTGGGTGGGGGGGCGCGTCAAAGCGTGTTGCGCGGGGTACGGCCACGAGGTTGGTCGCCGTGGCGTGGAATGGTGGCACGCCTCGTTGGCGTGGTTTTTGACCCATTTGGTGTTGTTGGTGTGTGTGTTACCTGTCTGCGAGGGGGGACAGTGCGATCGCCGACTTTTGTGTCACCGTAACGACGGCCGTTTGCGGGTTTGTTTTTTGCACATCATACATGGCGAGGGTGAAATGTGAAATGTTGTTTTTTTTTGTGGTTTTTGTTTGCCGCCCACTATTCCCTTTGCTGTACGCCGAGTTTGACAATGGTGCGACGTAACTGCAGCGTGGAGGTGTGTGAGTGACGTTGAAATGAACGTGCCATGAAGACGCATTGTTGTTGCATTGTACTGTACGTGTACGGCGACACGCACGATGATGTACCATTCGACTCTGATTTTTGATAGCCGTGTCTGACTGATTGCGTACGACGCACGCACACCGATGTCGTCATTCAAGATGCACGCGTGTCCAGTGCAGTACAGTAAGCGCGACGCTAGACGACGGCGGCGGCGGCGGCGGCCGTTTTTGGCGAATGTCTGTACACGTGTTTGTCTGTGTCCATCCGGTATGTATTTGTTTGTTTGAAAGTGTTTTGTGTGTCGGTGACGTGGTCCGATCCGTCGCCCCCCTGAGTAACTGTCGATCGGCGCGATAGACCGGCGTCACGCAACTGAACCGAAGTCGTGGGCACACCCGTCATACTGTTGTACACCGTCGCGCTGAGAACGGTAACGACAGGTTGACTTTGATCGGTCGAATGTCTGGGCAGAACGTGAGGAAGGAGGCAAGAGTGCAGGAGGAAAGGACAGAGGGGGGGGGGCAAAAGAGAGAGGAAGGGAAAAAGGGGAGAAACGCATTCGTAGAGCAACGGAACGTTCCCGTGTCGGAGGCGTATTGGAGCCGCACTGAAATGCGTTTAACGGCGGCGCGGCTGCAAGTGTCTGCCGTGGTGAACGTTACCTTTGACGGCTGCATTGGCCTTTGCTTTTTGCTTTTGCTTTCGCTTTCGCTTTCCCGGTTGTACGTAACGTTTGTTGGTATGGTTGGTTCTGAGGAAGAGTGTGTGACAGTGCCGTGCCGTCCATGTTCGTGTGCCCTCCCATTGTGTGTATGCTATTGTCTGTGTACTTGAATGATGTATGTAGGTGTTAGTGGACGTGTTTTACCAGTGGGGGGAAATGGATCGTCGATAGTTGGCGTCACTCTGTCACGGTCGAGATGACGCACCCTCCGTACAGAAAGGTGTCGGGAAAGTGTGTGTGTGTGTGTGTGTGTGTGTGTGTGTGTGTGCGTGCGTGCGTCCGTGAATTGGCAGTGTTTGGAGGTGGGCGTGCCCTGCATGTGGCCCGGAAGGCTGTTCGTTTGGCGGTAGTGTTGTGTGGACAGGGGAGGGGCATGCGTAACGCTGCTGGCATGGCATTTCGGGAGATGGGAGGGGGCAAACGAGGAAACGAGGAGCGGCGGCCAAAGACGGGACGGGGAGGGGCGCGGTGTGGGTGGCTTGCGCCTGTGCTCGGCGTTGTGGTTTGTGCAAAAGAGGAGGAGAAAAACAATGAGTTGCCAGGGAGGGGAGCGGTGTTGTGTTGTGGTTGTCGTGGTGTAGCCGCAGACGCGGCTGTCAGTGAACGTGGCGAGACGGACGGATGCGCGGAGGGGCGGGGGCGGCGCATTTCGCCGGTGCCGTGCCGTGCCGTGCCATGCCATGCCTGAAAGCCGCGTGGTCGCTGTGTTGTTGGTGGCGTGGGGGCGAGGAGAGTACCGTACGGGTGTGCTTGTGCGCCGGAAATGGCACACTGCGCCTGCCCGTCTTGGAGGCTGATGGCTGTGGTGTGGAAATGGGGCGCGGTGATGTTGAAGCAGTTGAAGAACAGAAAAGAAACCAAGAAGAAAACGGAAGGCGTGATGCGGCGGTGGTGGTGAGAGCGGGAAAAACAAAACAAAACAAAAAAAAAGAAAGAAAAAAAAACAACAAGAAAAAAGAAGGAAAAACAACAAGAAACAAAAAAAGAAAACAAAAAGTCTATCAATATTAAAATGTAAATGGAAATGGAAATGGAAATGGACCCAGGTATAACCTCCCTGCACAAATAGCAGAGAGTCCGATGATAATAAAAATGTGCCAGAATGTTAACGTCCCTACAAAACAAACCCAACGATAATATTAATGAAAGAATGAACCGTATGTAACATTGCAACAGACATAATGGAACCTGATAAATTGTATAAGGGCAGCAGCGTTGACCTTTGGCCCTGTATTCAGAATAAAAAGAGCCAAAGATCGTTACCCCAATGAAAAAGACACTGAAACACGTATGTAACATAGCAGCGATGGCGAGACATTGTAGCATCTGTGACCAGAGAGTTTGCGCTGGACCGCGCGAGTGTTGCGAGCGGTTCTCAGTCAGTCAGTCAGTCAGTCAGTCAGTCAGTCAGTCGTTGCGAGTCTGTAGCTCTGTCTAGTTGAGGGCTGTACTCTGTCAGTAGTCGTCGCGTGCAGTACGCTAATAGTCGTCATGCAGAGCGGTCGGTCAGTAGTAGCAGCCGAGTGCGGTTGTGTGATGTAGGCGGTCGGCAACACTGGTCAAGATGGTGAAGGAGGTATACTGTTAATTAATATAATCATTAGATAATGAAAAATTATATTTATTGTAATTAATTCTCCAACAAGTTCCCCAAAAATAATTTTTATTTCAAAAGCATTTTTCAAAAATGTAATGTTTTATTGAACTAAAGAGTTCGTTGCACTTCCCATTTCATTCCACTTCTTTGAAGAAAAATTTCACTAAAATCACAAAAAAAGAGAATATTATTATTTGCAATGCAGTTCCTCCAAGCGCTGCGCAACAACAAGAGCAGAAATGTGACATCCATTTATTCTGAGGTAAGACTTTAATTCTGATTGTTTTGCACAGGGCCAAAGACCGATATTTCGGCTCAATTGAAGTTTCTTGTCACTGAACGGACTTTAAATGTTGTGAAGAATTTATATTTGAGTCGGATTGCGAATTTCACATTTTTGTTGCCATTTTCAATACCTCTCATTGTGGGCGAGGTTACAATTAGCGCAATGTCCATTAGCATCCGTAAATAACATTGTCCATTATTTTAAATTTTGCGGGGAGGTTACAACACACAAAAAAAAAAAAAAAAACAAAAAAGTTGCATTTATATCCGCTCCTCAATTGTAGATACCCCTTACACAGCTGTGTGCAATGAATGAGTGCTGGCTGGTAATTAATTGCACTCCTTGGAGGGAAATGCCATAGGAAGTAGTCTTTAAAAAGTGAATGTTTTTCGTTAAAAGACAAAAGTTGCTTTAGAAAAAAGTAATAGTGGGGCTTTTGTTGTTGAACAAAATAAGTACAATGAACATACGTTATCAGATTTGCGCAATGCAGCTTCACACTACCTTTTGATTATAACACAATATACTATACATCGTCCCGAACCGTGACCAGAGTCGCGAGACGAGCAGAGCACGCCGCCGACGCCCGCTCAGTACAACCGTCCACCCGCTACTACTGTCGACCGACTACTACCTCTCCCGACTCGCGCTACAATATATATAACAACTGTTCCTGGCGACCCGGTGCGTGCCACTACTGTCGTCTGGCGCGGTCCAAGCGCCGACTAGCAACGATAAATAACTCTCTGGTCAGACAGAGATGCTGTCATGCCTCGCCATCGCTCTGGTAACGAATACATACGTGTTGCAGCGTGCGTACCACCGGAACACGCAGTGGCGGAGCCAAAGACTGTGTTGTCGAGGTCGAGTGCGAGCGGGAAGAGAGGCAGCGTCGGCACGGAGATGCAAGCGAGCGAGACGCACGGGGGCTGCGGCGTGGCGCGTTTGCGGTCGGCGCCTTTGGTGGCAACGGCCGGGACAAGCAGCGGTGTATGGTGTGGTGCGGGGCGGACAGGGGCGGCGGTGGACGGGGAGGAGGCGGCGCGACGACGGCATGGGGGCGAAAACGGGACGGGGGACGGCGGATGTTGAGAGGCGTCACGCGCGGACAGGACACAGGACACAGACACAGAGACACACAGATTGGAAAGGGAGGGTGCGCGGTAGTAGTTGGGAATGTGCGTACCGTGCGGGATGGGAGTGGGCGAGGAACACGGTCGTGGCCCCTGTTTGTGGGTGCGTGTGATGACGTCGGTGTGTTGTGGGAAGGGAAGGTGCTGTGGCGGCGGCGCGTAATGGGCGTAGGCCGAAAAGAGAAAGGAACGTGGGCAGTGTGTTGGCAAGCGTCGGTTCGACTGCGACGTTGATGGGCAGGGCAAGGTTAATGGTGGTAGGAGTAGGCGTGTGGGCGCAAAAAATCTGCCGCTGCAGGCGGTGCCGTAACCGCCATGGGGCGGGAAGGAGAGAGGGCCAAAGAAAGAAAGAAAGAAGAAAACAAAATAAAAAAAAAAAAGGAGGGGGGGGGGGGCGAAAGGAAGGCAGGAAGGACAAGAGGCGAGGCGACGGCTTGCTTTGTGTATCGGTCGGTCTCTGGCTATGCTTCGTTTTCTGCAGCAGGGTCGGTGCGCGGCGTGGCTCGCGGCAGTGGGAACGCCTGGCGGCTGGACGGCCAGCAATGCGGTTGGATGGGCGGCCACAGCACCGCACCTGTGCCCGAGGAGGAGACGCTGGCGGCGGGCCCTGAGGTGAGGCCGGCTCGGCTCGGCTGGGGCTGTGGATGTGTAGGTGTGCGCCGCTGCTGCAACAACGAGTAAAACGCGAGAAGAAGGGATGGCGGTAGAGAGAAAAAAAAAAAAAAGGTCGTGTTGTGTTGATGCGCAGGCAGACGCGTACAGAGAGACGAGCCCGGTCTGCAGCAGGGTGTGGCCGTGCCGAGTGCAGAGCAGCGGCGGCTCGGTTCGGTTCGGTTCGGCCCGGCGGGCCGCGCTGTTGTCGCGGACGTGAGCGCCCCCTGGCGGGTGGCCGGAGGCGGCGCGGCGTGTTGGACGTGTGGCTGGTGGCAGTGCACAATTTGCGAGTGGCTGGCGGTGTGGCGTGGCGGTTGGCGCGTCGGGCGGCGGAGAGGGAGAGAGAGGAGAGGTATGTGTTGCGGGCGCCCTTTGCTGCGCTGCGTCGTTGCGTGTGCCGTACAGGGCGGGCGCTTGTCGACTGTGTGGGCGGTGTGGCGAATTGGCGTGAAACGGCTGCCGAGAGGTGTGTGGTAGCGAGCCGGTCGGTGTCAGTGCGAAGGGGAATGTGCGTGCGTTTGGCGGTTTCGGTGTGCTTTTTGCGGCGTGAGAGTGGGAATTAGTGGGGCCGGCTGTTGTGTTTGTTCCTTGTGTCTTGTGTCGTGTAGGTAGCTTGATGGCAACGTGGAAGGACGCCGGTTTCGTTTCGAGCCTTGCGTGTGGTTGTCGACGTTGACTGGTTGGCGTGTGCCGATGCACGTGCATGTGTGGGTCGCGAGTGCGTTTTTGGCTGGCTGTGTGTGTGTGTGTGTTTTGGGGGGGAAGGGGGAGGCGGTGGTGAAAGTGCAGTCGTTGCCACGGGCGTCGTCGGGTCGGGTGGGGCTGGGGCTGTGCGTCGTGGCGGAAAGGTGGTAGGTTGCGGGAAGCGAGCCCGTCGTTGACGGTGTCGCGTGAGTTGTGAATCGAGTGGGGCGCGGGGCGCGGGGCGCGGGACAGGAGCAGCGTGCCGCTGCGTCGTGGTCGTCAGCAGAGGCTGTGCGTGTGCTTGTCCTTTTTGTGGGCGGTTCGTGCGAGGCGTTTTTGTTTTGTGTTGCCCTAGTTGTTAGTTTATTTTGTTTGTGTTTGTTATTTTGAGACGACGACTGGTTGGTGGCGTGCGCGCGAAGTGGCGGTGTGCGCTTCCCGTGTCGTTTGTGTTGTTTTTTTTTTGTTTTTGTTTTTGTGTGTTTTTTTTTGCACTGGGCCCCGGGGGGTGGGTGGGTGCGTGCGTGTGTGTCGATTGCCGGCTGGCGAAAGGTGCGCCATCGGCGGGGTGGGTCGCCGGCACGAGTAGAGGCGGCGGCGTTGTTGCTGTTGTTGTGTGGTGTTTGTTTTGTTCGGCTGTGTCGGCGAGCTGTGTTGCGGTGCGTGTGAATGGTGGTGCAAAAGTGCTGGCGTTGGGGCTGCGACTGCGACGGCGGCGAGCCGCGGGCGCGCATGATAGTGATGTTGTGAACAGCGGCTGTGTACGGTAGTGGTGTTGTTGTAGCACGACGTGCATCCGGGCCGGCGCGGAAAGCGCAGTTGCGGGCGGTTGCCCTTCGGTGCCAGCCATGTCGCGTGAGCGGCGGGTTGCTGTGGTGTCGACACGTGGTGCTCTGGGTTGTTGTGTGGTGCCCTTTGGCCGGTGGGGGTGGTTCGCGTGCGTCTCGTTCGCGCTCGGTATCTGGTCGTGGTCGTGCTGCTCCCCCGTCTGTCGGCGGTTTTCGACGTCGTCTGTACGTTTTTGTCCGTTTGCGGCGGTGCCTGCCGACGTCGTCCCGTCGCGACCTTTCAACCGAAAGTGTGGCGCCCGAAGGTGAACGAACGTAACCCTGACCTCGGCGCTTTACGCTGAGCCGAGCGAACCGAACCGAACCTAACCTGTGGTGTGGTGAGGTGAGCTCAGCCTGTGAGCCCCAAACGTCTACGTAAGGTAAGCTGTCCGGCGGCTCACGCCTCACGTTTTGAACGCTTTTTTAACCTACGTTTGACGCTTCTTAACCTAGCACTGACCCCTTAACCTAACGTGTAACGTAACCTAACGTAACCTAACCTAACCTAACCTAACCTAACCTAACCTAACCTAACCTCTGACGCCTGACGTGTTTGAATGCTTAACCTAAGTTTGACGCTTAACCTAACCCAAGTCCCCTTAACCTAACCCACGTCCACCTAACCTAACCGAACCTAACCTAGACGTGTAAACGTAATGTGTAACGCGCAACGTGTAAGGTCGGCTGTCGTGTGTGCTGACGGCAGATTGGGTTGGTCTGTAGATTCGGATTGCGGTTTGCCTCGGTCGAGGGGTTGGGTCGGAAGCGGCGAGGGGCGGCGGCGCCTGTTGCGCAGGCGGCGTCCGTTTGCGGCGGGCAATTGTTGAGAAACGGCTGTGAATGTTGGCGGGCGAGAGGAGGAGGACGGCGCGCGATGTGGCCCGACGGCTGCGGGCCGATCGGGAAACGGCGGGAGGGCGACGGAAGGCGATGGGGCGGCGGAGGCGCGTTTGCACGGCCGTCATCGCCGCACGCCTCGGCTTGTGTGGCTGTGGCGCCGGCCGCGCTGGCCGGGCTGCCGCGGCGACGGTGTGGGAGTTTTGCCGAAGGTTTGGCCATTGTGGCGGGTCGTCGGCTGGGGCTGTGGGGGCGGCATTTGGGCGGGGGCGGCGATTCTCGGCGGGCCGACCCAGGCTGTAGCGCGCGGTAGCTGCAGTTTGGCCGTGGTTTGCGGCGCTGCCGTGGCGACTGGTTGGCGACTGTGGTGTGGCTGTGTGTAGCCCCATCCTCGGTGGTTTGAAAGGCGCGGGCGGTTGTGGCGCAGCTTTGGGGCTGCTCCGCACAGGCTGTCGGACGTTGGGCGGTAGCAAGCGCGGGAGGCGCGGCGCGGCGGCGCGCAGAGTGGCGGCCGCTCTCTCGGCCGTCCGCGCCCGCCCGCGACACTGGCTGGGCCCTTGTGATTCTCTGCTCTGCTCTGCCGTGCTGTGCTGTGCTTGCGTGCCTGCCGTCCCGCTCGCTCTCGCTCTCGCTCTCGCTGTGTGTTACGCGCGTCGTCGAAATGGCAGATCAGGCGGCTACGAACGAGACTGCTGCGGCACCCGCCGCCACCGGCACTACGAAGAAGGCCAAGTCTGCGTCGTCTGCGAAGAAGCCGCGCGCCAAGCCTGCGCACCCGCGCACCTCTGAGATGGTGACGGCCGCCATCAAGAGTCTGAAGGAGCGCGGCGGGTCGTCGCTGCAGGCGATCAAGAAGTACATAGCCGCGCACTACAAGCTGGACGCGGAGAAGCTGGCGCCGTTTATCAAGAAGTACCTCAAGTCGGCCGTCGTGGCGGGCGAGCTGGTGCAGACGAAGGGGAAGGGCGCGTCCGGCTCGTTCAAGCTTGCCGGCGCCGGCGGCGGGGGGGCGGCCGAGGGCGGCAAGGCTCGTGCTGGCGGTGCCAAGAAGAAGCGCGCCGCTCCGGCCAGCAAGGAGAAGAAGGGCGCCCGTGCGGCCGGCGCAAAGAAGGCTGGTGGCGTGAAGGCGGCGACCGGTCGGAAGGCGGGCGCCGCCAAGAAGGCGTCTGCGGCGTCGGCCGCTCCCGCGGGTGCGAAGAAGGCGGCTGCGGCCAAGCCGGCCAAGGCCAAGTCGCCGTCGAAGGCGAAGAAGGCCGCCAAGGTTCCGACGAAGAAGCCGAAGGCGCCGCGCCCGAAGAAGGCGACGACGCCGTCTAAGGCGAAGGCTTCGCCCAAGAAGAAGAAGTAGAGTAGAGTAGAGGAGAAAGAGATGGGAAAGGAAGGGTTTGGCGCTTGACCCCGTCGTCCCCACCCCCCGTCGTCGTCTAGTGGCGCGCAAGAGACGCGCGGCCCAAAACGGCCCTTCTCAGGGCCATCAAAGCACGTCGGGGAAGGTTTTGATTGTCGTGTTGCGTTTGGTGTGGGTGTCTGTCTGTATGCCCGTGGGGATGCTGTTTGCGTGCCGTGGTGGTTTGATTGCGGGGGTCGGTGGCGGGTGTGGGCGGCGGTAGCGGTAAGCGGTGTTGTTGTTGTCGTGGTTGATTGTCGCCGTGTTTGTGGCGGCGGCCGACGGTTGGTTTTCTGTCACGTTGTTTTGTTTGAATACGTTGGTTGGCTTGCCTGCGTTCGTTCTTCTCGGATGTGTGTCTTGTCTAGTCGTGTCTGGTCTTTGTTTTGTTTCTTTGTGTGTGTTATGTTTTGCAACGGGGGGCACGTTGAGATGTGGAAGGAGTCGGCGGGGATTTCGGTGGCGTGTAGAGCGAGCGAGCGCGCCTGCCTGGCCGTTGGCCGTCGGAGTGGAGTGCGGGTTTTTTTTGTTTTCGAAACGAAAGCGGCGGCCGGCCAGCCACCCGTGCGGTGTGACGTCGGCCGTTGGGTATTGTGCGCTTTGAGCGCCGGGGAGGGATGATGTGTGATTGTTGCGCGCTGCTAGCAGGCAGGCAGAGTGAGCGGGTGTGTGTGGCGGACGGACGGGAAGTGGTGGTTTTTGTTTTTGGGTTGCGGGGCGAGAGGCAGGCGACCGACAAAGTTTGCTCGCGACGGAGAGATGTTAGTGGCCCTGAAAAGGGCCGTTTTTGTTTGTGCGGTGCGGTGCCGCGGCGCGGTTTAGGCGCGCTCGCCGCGGATGCGGCGCGCGAGCTGGATGTCCTTGGGCATGATGGTGACGCGCTTGGCGTGGATTGCGCACAGGTTGGTGTCTTCGAAGAGGCCGACGAGGTAGGCCTCGCTGGCCTCCTGCAGGGCCATGACTGCGGAGCTCTGGAAGCGCAGGTCGGTCTTGAAGTCCTGGGCGATCTCGCGCACTAGGCGCTGGAATGGCAGCTTGCGGATGAGCAGCTCTGTGCTCTTCTGGTAGCGCCTGATTTCTCGCAGGGCGACGGTGCCCGGCCTGTAGCGGTGGGGCTTCTTGACGCCTCCGGTGGCGGGCGCGCTCTTCCTCGCCGCCTTGGTGGCGAGCTGTTTGCGCGGCGCCTTTCCGCCGGTGGACTTGCGGGCCGTTTGCTTTGTGCGGGCCATGGCGGTAGCGTTGGCGGTAGCGGAGCGGCGTGCGTGGAGGTTAGGTGCGGCGCGGCGTCCGGTGCTGCCTTGACAACGGGCCCGCGCGCCTCCGTGCTGCGCTTATATGCCCTCGGTTGCGCGTGGTGGGGGGAGGGCGGGCCAGAGTCTATATAGGGGGGCGGCGGGCGCGCTGGGCGCAGACCGTAGCCGACTCGCCAGCCGCTGCAGCTGCTGTTTGTGCACGTTTTGCTTTGCCCGAGGAAGGAAGGATGACAGGCCGCGGCAAGGGAGGAAAGGGGCTCGGCAAGGGTGGCGCCAAGCGGCACCGCAAGGTGTTGCGCGACAACATCCAGGGCATCACGAAGCCCGCCATCCGCCGCCTGGCTCGCAGGGGCGGCGTGAAGCGCATCTCTGGTCTGATCTACGAGGAGACCCGCGGGGTGCTGAAGGTGTTCCTGGAGAACGTGATCCGCGACGCGGTGACGTACACTGAGCACGCCAAGCGCAAGACTGTGACGGCCATGGACGTGGTGTACGCCCTGAAGAGGCAGGGGCGCACCCTGTACGGTTTCGGCGGTTAGGCTGCGTCGCAGCGGGCGCTGGCCTTCCCGCGGCCGTGCTTGTGGGTGGGAGAGACTAGAAAACGGCCCTTTTCAGGGCCACCACACTGTTCGGAAGTTGAAAAGTGCGAAAGAGTCTGTGTTGTTGTTGTTGTTGTTGCTGCGTGTGTGTGCGCTGTGTTGTTCGTTTGTTTGTTTGTTTGTTTGTTTGTTTGTTTCTTTCTTTCTTTCCGTTTGAGCGACGTGATGTGGCTGGGAGGGGAGAAGGAAAGGAAACGTGTCATGTGGCTGGCTGTGTGTGGAGCTGCTTCGTTTGTGTTTGTTATTGTGTGTCTTTGTATCGATCGCGACGGAGATGGCGGGCTGTGTGTTGTTGTGCGAGAGAGGCGGTAATTATTTGCTTGCGTGGTTTGGCTCTGTGTGTTTGCGGCGGCGTTGGGGTTTCCGAGGCAAGGCGTGTGGGCATAGGCGGCCGGATCAGCTGTTTCGTTCGTGTCGACGGCCGTTGCGCGCGGGAGTGGAGGGCGGTGTGTCGACACGCCTCCCTTTAACAATGGTCATTATTGCTGCCGTTGTCGTTTGGAAGGCGACTCTGCGACCGTGCAAAATGTGTGTGTGTGTGTGTGTGTGTGTGTGTGTGTGTGTGCGGGCTGTGTGGACGACAAGATGGCGGACGTGCGCCGGCGGCGGCTGTGCTGTGAAAGTGCAAAGTTGAAACAAAACAAGGTGCGGCGAGGACGACTGAAATTTTGCTTTGGACGTAGGTTTGTGTGGTGGCCCTGAAAAGGGCCGATTGTTGTGGGCCGGGCCGAGCCGAGCCGGCAAAGCGCGTTGCGTGCAGGGGAGCACGCGGCGCTGCGATTGCCTGGCCTCCTTTAGGCCTTCTTCTCGGTCTTCTTTGGCAGCAGGACGGCCTGGATGTTGGGTAGGACACCACCCTGTGCGATGGTGACGCCCGACAGGAGCTTGTTGAGCTCCTCGTCGTTGCGGATGGCAAGCTGCAGGTGGCGCGGGATGATGCGCGTCTTCTTGTTGTCGCGGGCCGCGTTTCCGGCCAGCTCGAGCACCTCAGCCGCGAGGTACTCCATGACGGCGGCGAGGTAGACGGGCGCCCCGGCGCCGACGCGCTCTGCGTAGTTTCCCTTGCGCAGGAGGCGGTGGATTCTGCCGACCGGGAACTGGAGCCCAGCCCTGCTTGAGCGGGACTTTGACTTGCCCTTGACTTTGCCTCCCTTTCCGCGTCCGGACATGGCGATGGGCTAGCGACGGTGCACACGAGAAGGAAACGAAAACGACCGGTGCGAGCGGCAGCGAGTCGAGCAGCGGAGTGCGTGCCGGCGCAGCCGGGGTGGGGGTGCTTTATGGGCTCGGGTGCGGCGGCCGGTTGCGCGCGCGCCCCATTGGTCGGCGGCCGCAACAGGGCGAGCTGGTAAAGGTGCGGCGGCGGCTGGCGGCGGGTGCCACTGTGTGGGGAGACGCTGACTAGAGCGGAGCGCTTGCTACTGGTGTTGCTGCTGCCGCCGTACGTTGGTTCGAGATGCCGCCCAAGACTAGCGGGAAGGCCGCCAAGAAGGCTGGCAAGGCGCAGAAGAACATTTCGAAGGGCGACAAGAAGAAGAAGCGCAAGAGGAAGGAGAGCTATGCCATCTACATCTACAAGGTGCTGAAGCAGGTGCACCCTGACACGGGCATCTCGTCGAAGGCGATGAGCATCATGAACAGCTTCGTGAACGACATTTTCGAGCGCATTGCGGCCGAGGCTTCTCGCCTGGCGCACTACAACAAGCGCTCGACCATCACGTCCCGCGAGATCCAGACCGCTGTGCGGCTGTTGCTGCCTGGCGAGCTGGCCAAGCACGCCGTGAGCGAGGGCACGAAGGCGGTGACCAAGTACACGAGCTCCAAGTAAGGAGGTGGCTCTGGAACGGAAGGAAGGATGGAGAGAGAATGCTCCTCCGTTGCGAGAGCGGCAAAACGGCCCTTTTCAGGGCCACCAACTTGCCTTTTGCGGGAAGGGCGGAATTGTTGTTGTTGTTTGTGTGGACGGCTGTGATGTATGTGTGCATTTTGATTGTGGGTGGGGGGGCGCGTCAAAGCGTGTTGCGCGGGGTACGGCCACGAGGTTGGTCGCCGTGGCGTGGAATGGTGGCACGCCTCGTTGGCGTGGTTTTTGACCCATTTGGTGTTGTTGGTGTGTGTGTTACCTGTCTGCGAGGGGGGACAGTGCGATCGCCGACTTTTGTGTCACCGTAACGACGGCCGTTTGCGGGTTTGTTTTTTGCACATCATACATGGCGAGGGTGAAATGTGAAATGTTGTTTTTTTTTGTGGTTTTTGTTTGCCGCCCACTATTCCCTTTGCTGTACGCCGAGTTTGACAATGGTGCGACGTAACTGCAGCGTGGAGGTGTGTGAGTGACGTTGAAATGAACGTGCCATGAAGACGCATTGTTGTTGCATTGTACTGTACGTGTACGGCGACACGCACGATGATGTACCATTCGACTCTGATTTTTGATAGCCGTGTCTGACTGATTGCGTACGACGCACGCACACCGATGTCGTCATTCAAGATGCACGCGTGTCCAGTGCAGTACAGTAAGCGCGACGCTAGACGACGGCGGCGGCGGCGGCGGCCGTTTTTGGCGAATGTCTGTACACGTGTTTGTCTGTGTCCATCCGGTATGTATTTGTTTGTTTGAAAGTGTTTTGTGTGTCGGTGACGTGGTCCGATCCGTCGCCCCCCTGAGTAACTGTCGATCGGCGCGATAGACCGGCGTCACGCAACTGAACCGAAGTCGTGGGCACACCCGTCATACTGTTGTACACCGTCGCGCTGAGAACGGTAACGACAGGTTGACTTTGATCGGTCGAATGTCTGGGCAGAACGTGAGGAAGGAGGCAAGAGTGCAGGAGGAAAGGACAGAGGGGGGGGGGCAAAAGAGAGAGGAAGGGAAAAAGGGGAGAAACGCATTCGTAGAGCAACGGAACGTTCCCGTGTCGGAGGCGTATTGGAGCCGCACTGAAATGCGTTTAACGGCGGCGCGGCTGCAAGTGTCTGCCGTGGTGAACGTTACCTTTGACGGCTGCATTGGCCTTTGCTTTTTGCTTTTGCTTTCGCTTTCGCTTTCCCGGTTGTACGTAACGTTTGTTGGTATGGTTGGTTCTGAGGAAGAGTGTGTGACAGTGCCGTGCCGTCCATGTTCGTGTGCCCTCCCATTGTGTGTATGCTATTGTCTGTGTACTTGAATGATGTATGTAGGTGTTAGTGGACGTGTTTTACCAGTGGGGGGAAATGGATCGTCGATAGTTGGCGTCACTCTGTCACGGTCGAGATGACGCACCCTCCGTACAGAAAGGTGTCGGGAAAGTGTGTGTGTGTGTGTGTGTGTGTGTGTGTGTGTGTGTGTGTGTGTGTGTGTGTGCGTGCGTGCGTCCGTGAATTGGCAGTGTTTGGAGGTGGGCGTGCCCTGCATGTGGCCCGGAAGGCTGTTCGTTTGGCGGTAGTGTTGTGTGGACAGGGGAGGGGCATGCGTAACGCTGCTGGCATGGCATTTCGGGAGATGGGAGGGGGCAAACGAGGAAACGAGGAGCGGCGGCCAAAGACGGGACGGGGAGGGGCGCGGTGTGGGTGGCTTGCGCCTGTGCTCGGCGTTGTGGTTTGTGCAAAAGAGGAGGAGAAAAACAATGAGTTGCCAGGGAGGGGAGCGGTGTTGTGTTGTGGTTGTCGTGGTGTAGCCGCAGACGCGGCTGTCAGTGAACGTGGCGAGACGGACGGATGCGCGGAGGGGCGGGGGCGGCGCATTTCGCCGGTGCCGTGCCGTGCCGTGCCATGCCATGCCTGAAAGCCGCGTGGTCGCTGTGTTGTTGGTGGCGTGGGGGCGAGGAGAGTACCGTACGGGTGTGCTTGTGCGCCGGAAATGGCACACTGCGCCTGCCCGTCTTGGAGGCTGATGGCTGTGGTGTGGAAATGGGGCGCGGTGATGTTGAAGCAGTTGAAGAACAGAAAAGAAACCAAGAAGAAAACGGAAGGCGTGATGCGGCGGTGGTGGTGAGAGCGGGAAAAACAAAACAAAACAAAAAAAAAGAAAGAAAAAAAAACAACAAGAAAAAAGAAGGAAAAACAACAAGAAACAAAAAAAGAAAACAAAAAGTCTATCAATATTAAAATGTAAATGGAAATGGAAATGGAAATGGACCCAGGTATAACCTCCCTGCACAAATAGCAGAGAGTCCGATGATAATAAAAATGTGCCAGAATGTTAACGTCCCTACAAAACAAACCCAACGATAATATTAATGAAAGAATGAACCGTATGTAACATTGCAACAGACATAATGGAACCTGATAAATTGTATAAGGGCAGCAGCGTTGACCTTTGGCCCTGTATTCAGAATAAAAAGAGCCAAAGATCGTTACCCCAATGAAAAAGACACTGAAACACGTATGTAACATAGCAGCGATGGCGAGACATTGTAGCATCTGTGACCAGAGAGTTTGCGCTGGACCGCGCGAGTGTTGCGAGCGGTTCTCAGTCAGTCAGTCAGTCAGTCAGTCAGTCAGTCAGTCGTTGCGAGTCTGTAGCTCTGTCTAGTTGAGGGCTGTACTCTGTCAGTAGTCGTCGCGTGCAGTACGCTAATAGTCGTCATGCAGAGCGGTCGGTCAGTAGTAGCAGCCGAGTGCGGTTGTGTGATGTAGGCGGTCGGCAACACTGGTCAAGATGGTGAAGGAGGTATACTGTTAATTAATATAATCATTAGATAATGAAAAATTATATTTATTGTAATTAATTCTCCAACAAGTTCCCCAAAAATAATTTTTATTTCAAAAGCATTTTTCAAAAATGTAATGTTTTATTGAACTAAAGAGTTCGTTGCACTTCCCATTTCATTCCACTTCTTTGAAGAAAAATTTCACTAAAATCACAAAAAAAGAGAATATTATTATTTGCAATGCAGTTCCTCCAAGCGCTGCGCAACAACAAGAGCAGAAATGTGACATCCATTTATTCTGAGGTAAGACTTTAATTCTGATTGTTTTGCACAGGGCCAAAGACCGATATTTCGGCTCAATTGAAGTTTCTTGTCACTGAACGGACTTTAAATGTTGTGAAGAATTTATATTTGAGTCGGATTGCGAATTTCACATTTTTGTTGCCATTTTCAATACCTCTCATTGTGGGCGAGGTTACAATTAGCGCAATGTCCATTAGCATCCGTAAATAACATTGTCCATTATTTTAAATTTTGCGGGGAGGTTACAACACACAAAAAAAAAAAAAAAAACAAAAAAGTTGCATTTATATCCGCTCCTCAATTGTAGATACCCCTTACACAGCTGTGTGCAATGAATGAGTGCTGGCTGGTAATTAATTGCACTCCTTGGAGGGAAATGCCATAGGAAGTAGTCTTTAAAAAGTGAATGTTTTTCGTTAAAAGACAAAAGTTGCTTTAGAAAAAAGTAATAGTGGGGCTTTTGTTGTTGAACAAAATAAGTACAATGAACATACGTTATCAGATTTGCGCAATGCAGCTTCACACTACCTTTTGATTATAACACAATATACTATACATCGTCCCGAACCGTGACCAGAGTCGCGAGACGAGCAGAGCACGC